>NC_053491.1:218497108-218797108 GCF_905171775.1 Rana temporaria | reverse complement strand
CACCTGGAATTTACACAATGCTATCTAAGGCTTACCCTCTGGCCTCTCACATAATGCCTATTATATGCTACCGTTCTGGTCTTTGAAAAGATAAGTGCACATGTGGATAAAAATAAGCTTTACATATGTTGTTCCTCACACCCAACTGATTTGATGACTTCAATATCAGGATCTTTAAACATTTCTCAGAAAAGAATAACAGTTGCAAAGAAAGTGCAGACAGAACGCATACTTGGTATTTACTTTAGCTGAGCTCATCCTAGATGATTCCTGCTAGCCAGATGCAAGCTAGACTGGGATGTCTTCCTATACAACTATTTTTACACAATGCTCAATGCCTCCTGCATGAATATGCACAAATAAGGACATTTGAAGTGGAAGTTTAGTTAAATTCTATCTAAGCTGAAACCTGCTCTCAGCCCCATTCTAAGCCCCTATACTAACTACCCTGTAAAGGAAAGATGCAAATACTTACCTATTCTGTCTGTCACACCACTGAGTGCACCACTGTCTGGTTGCATGATCTCCCCAGTGGCTGGCTTCAGTGTAGAGGAGAGATCGCCAACAACGGTTGCAAAGCCAACACAGTGACATCACCCATAGACTTACTATAAGGTAGAGGTAGGAAACCATAGGTTACTTTCACACTGAGGTGCTTAAAATGCATTTTAGCTCTAAAAATATCACCTGTAAAGCGCCTCTCCTGTCACTCCAGTGTGAAAGCCTGAGTGCTTTCACACTCGAGCGGTGCACTTGCGGGATGTTAAAATAAGTCCTGCAAGCAGCATCTTTGGGGCAGTTTAGGGGCAGTGTATACACTGCTCCTAACACATCCTTGCCCATTGAAATGAATGGGCACCACTGACGAAGCGCCTGCAAAGCATTGCGGGTGATATTAACCCCTTCTTTGCCCACTGGTGGGGGTTAAAAGTACCCCACTAGCAGCCAAAAAGCATTTTAGAGCTGCCGCCCCAGTGTGAAAGTGCCTTTAAAGAGATGGAAATCTACCTGAACAACATATATTGCCTCCTCCCCACCTGTCAAACACACTCCGATTTCTTGTCAGCAGTGCCTCCTTCACTTGTCAATGAGTTCTTAGTTGCATTCAGCAGAGACACCCTTAGGGCTTGTTCACACATAAAGTTGGGGTGTCTCATTTACTTGGGTCATGCTTGGCAAGTGTTACACCCACCAACCATGACAGGGCATATAACTCCTGCTGCGGCTACGAAATGCCCCGGCCACTGCAGCTAAAGGAGGTGCGGGGGTGATAAAAACATATCTTAGCTATGGGGTTTTACCACCCCCCCAAACTGCAAATGTAAATGAACCCTTACTGTTCTGAGGTCCCTATAAAGCTGTTTTGACAATGATGTGCTGCGGTTTACCTGCACCGTGGGTGCAGCTCAGTACATCTGCATCAGTGTGAAAGCAACCCTATACTATTGTGCCCAGCGTATTGCTTCACACTGACCTGCTGCTGGCACCACTCTGGAGATCGTTAGCTGGGATAAGAGATGGAATGCAGTTGGTATCACTCCGCATGGGACAGTAGCCAGAATTACAGAGGAGGCATCAGCCTCTGCAGCATTTGCTCCCTTCTATAGCTCTAACTTTACAAGTAGTCCCTCTACATTGCACTCTGGTTGATGCTTTGGAATGGCAGGTCAGCAAGCCCAGACCATGTTCTACCAGTCACTTGTTCGCAATCTACCGGTTGCTGACCCCTGCTAGAAGGAATCTGTTGTTGGCTGTTCCTCCTCTACACTGAAGCCAGCGATGGGAGCCAATCATGTGATCGGACTGGAGCACCCTCAGAATAGGTAAGTATAGATATCTTTCCTTTACAGGTTACTTAGTAGGCTTAGAATGGGGATAGGGGCAGGTTTAAACTTATAGTATTTGACAGGACTTCCACTTTAAACTCTGAGGACCCTTGATGACCATTAACAAATGAGAAAAAGGGGAAATTTAAAATATCTAATTGAAAACATGTTTAAGCTTCTGGGTATATTTAAGGATCACATTTTTTATTTTTTGAAAGTGCACTTGTTTTACAAAGTTATAGTGCTAACTACGTCCCTGTCCCTTGAGTTTTATGTAGGAAATGCTTTACCACCTACACGGTCTTACTCTATGTAAATTTATACAATTATTACTATAACACACCCTTGGCAGTTTTTCGAACCTCTAGAGCTTTACATAGAGACTACTATGCCTTTCCTCTTGAAGTTTCATGTAGTCAATATTGTAATTTCTCTTGAAATTTTACATAATACTATGTCCTTCCTTTCTTCTTAAATGCTATTTATCTAAGCCTAAGTCTAACCTGCCGAAAATGTACATTTCTCCTTCTATGCCTATTTCCCACAGATTCGCATAGTGCCCATTTCCCTCCAGCTTCTGGAGTTTTTCATTACGAATATTATACCAAGCTTCTAGAATTTTACATTGCTATAACAACAATCCTTTCTTAGAACCTTAAAACTCTAACAAAAATGTAAACTAACTGGCACCAAAATAAGTTTATGGGGGTAAAGCTCTGTTCTTATATGCAGCACCTGAATACAAATTGCACTTAATAAATGCCAATTTTTGCATAATTTCTATGTTTAAATACAATGAGCAAATTCAAAATGAACTGAGAGCGCATCTTGGAGAAGGACATATTACTCTCTAAATACACCAAAAGAATCCTTGATCATGGTTTACAGAACAAGGCTAGAATTCTCTATCAATACTGAATTTGATCAAATGATCCATATTGTTCACTGCATTATCTACATGTCCATTATTTAAACTGTAAACAAAAGAGGTATCACTACATATTACAATTGCATCGTTTGCATTTTATAAGTATTTGCAATAAATACCAATCAGAATGGACGTATTGGAAATGCCTTTTTAGACCTACATACTTTAAACTCATAAACATGTATACCTGATTATAAACACATAAACCAAGCATGAATTTCTAAACTTCACAATATAAATTACTGACATAAAAGCACAAAATCCAAAGGGTAGTGTTAATAATGCCATGTAATTACTTGTTTGCTATTCAAAATAAAACTATTCATTCTGTATAAGAGGTGAAACTCATGAGTTTTAGCTTTTGAAAATGGTCATGTAAATCCAATGACAATAGCAAACTACTAAATGGATCAGCCTGGATTTGAAATTTGTTAATATTTGGCTCTGAAAATATGTACATATGTACATATATATGTATATACACACACATACAAATATATTATATATAGAGATATACACAGATATATCTATATATTTTTATAGACAAACAATAGACTTAATCAGATCAAGAGACATAGTTTAAATAACTATAAATAATTTATAGACAATTTACATAGAGCATGAAGGCGCCACGGAACTTGAGAACAGCATAGTAGTAGTTTACGTGTCTTCAGACTAGCTTGGATTCCTCTTACTCTAAAGAGAGCAGTCTTTCTTTATGAAGAAATTTAAATTATTTTGTTTGCACTGCTCGCAGTACAAATACATCGCTATCATCCCTCCCACCCTAACCCCACTTCAGCCTGCCATGAATTTACAAAATGACCCTCTATTCACGCTGTAAGAAAATCCTTTGCTAGACATGGATGGACTTTCATTCTAGTTTTAGATAGGCTGGAGTTGAGTAGTTGAACATTAAGTAATCCAGTTTGTAGACCTCATAGAGCTGAGTTTGGTGCTCTGAGCTGATGTTTTGGAAAAATTCTGCCGTCATTTCATCAGTAGTTCTGGTAGACTTGGCAAAGGTGGGAAATTTCAGATAGTTACCCACTCCTGTCAGTTGCAACACATAATTAGAATCTTCTTCTAAGGTTTCGTATTTTCCTATGAGATCATAATGGATATGACATGGGTGGCAGAGAGAAAAGACCGTTTGCCAGTGCTCATTAAAGGGCTCTTCTTTCTGGGTGTGTGGATCAATAAGATAAGCAACAAACTCCTCAAATTTGACATCGCTGCCATTAAGTAGTGCTTCCTGTGTGGCATTTTTACGTTGCCGCCTTATTATTTTGGTGCCATAGCGTTTGTGGAAGGACGTGTTGTATTTTTGGGTAAATTTATTTCTGTAGGCTGAAACCAATCTCTCAAAAGGTTCACGAACAAATAGGAACTTCATGAAATGTTTCAAGCGATGGTTGATCTCTGGAATGCTATACTGGTTAAGGGTTTTGAGGTTGGAGGAGACATGAGCCACATTTGCTGGTATTTCCATTGGATCACTGTATTTACCTCTTCCTGTAAGGACCATCATTACCCTCTTCCAGTTGGTACATGCCACTTTTGGAACATAGCAGTAAATCAGCTCATGATATTCATCAACCACCAAGTGTTTCAGGTCGTTGGGAGTTAGTACACGGCGTTTCCGGCTTAAAACATTATTGGCCCGACATACATCTGTGACCTGATCCCGTCTTATCTGGTTCAAAACAGCATTGCTGGAGAGTTCCACCTTTATAAAAAAAACAGAAGCAAGATTAGATACATATTAAAGACCAAAATATACACATAAAATCACAAATTACATTTCTGTTTAGCAAAACCACTCCTCCATACTACATTTGGGATGTGGCTCAGAAAAAAAATCACATGCTTTCTTCAATGGCAGAACTACTGAAATAGTCACACTAAAGCATTGCACATTATCTACATAAACTAAAGAAAAAATCATAACTAAGAATATAAACTGTATTCGATGCTGGTGTCATCGTTCAAATTTTGCTTCATGTTACTTGCTGTACAATTGAGCAACAAATGTAAAAAAGGTCATATTTTCTTCATGGTTTATTAAGCCCGTTTTATTTAAAGTTATATAGTTAATTTTTACTGCCTGACGAAAACACTCATACTAATTCTAACACATGCCTTTGTAAAGTAGAACATGTTTTTTTTAGCATTTCATAAGACCCTAGAATTACAATTACATTTTTCAGTTAAAAATTACTCTTTCAGTCAAATACAGAGGGTGCTACAGCAAATGCACCCATGCCAAACAGAAGTCTTCCTTTACTTTGGACAAGACCTTTGCACCTAATTGACTCATTAACATCACCTAATTTAAGCTCTCATAAAAATAAAACACTGTGCATAGAGACCCTGGGCCAGATCCACAAAGGAGTTACGCTGGCGTATCTATTGACACGCCGCATAACTTCTAATTTGCTTTGGCGTATCTTTGTTTTGTATCCACAAAACAAGATACGCCTGAAGCTGTGCTAGATCCGACTGGCGTACGTCTTAGTACGCCGTCGGATCTAAGGTGCATATTTACGCTGGCCGCTAGGTGGCGTTTCCATACTGGGATACCCCCACGGACGGCGCATGCGCCGTTAAAAAAAAACGTCATTTACGTCGGGTCAAGACGTATTTACATAAAACACGCCCCCATCACATCCATTTGAATTGCGCGCCCTTACGCCGCCAAAGTTACACTACGCCGCCGTAACTTACGGCGCAAATTCTTTAAAGGATAAGGAAAATACGCTGTAAGTTACGGCGGCGTAGTGTATCAGAGATACGCTACGCCGGGCGCAACAATGCGCCCGGCTACGTGGATCTGGCCCCCTATATTTAAATTAAAGTAGAAGCTTAATCACATATTAAAAACACCATTTAGTCTGTCGTATTTTCACTGTACGTTCTTGTGCTGATGGCATCAGTTGGAGATGTTTCTGAAGTCATTCAGAATTGATTGACAGGTGCAGCTGACCTCCTCCTGATCTGCATTTGTTCTGTGTCAAGCAAGTTTTGCACCTCATAGATTTGTAATAAAATGCAAAACCTATTTAAAGCGAACAAAAGCCAAAGCTTTTTTGGGCCTGCTTCCCTTGTGGGTCACCAGAGTGCGCTTATATTTGCACCCAGAATCAGCCAACAGTGGGCTAAAGTCTGCTATTTAAAAAACAACAAAGAGGGTGCACCAACCTAGTGCATTATAATTACACAATTTATTGAATAAATAAAACAAGCGATATACTCTCAAACGCATGACATTAGCATGTGTATCATGAAATGCAAATTAGACTGCCTTCAGGTCCACAGCACTTAACTGATGACATGGGAAGGCCTTTCAGTGTCCTTAATGGCTTACACATTTCGAGGGACAAGCCATCTTCCTCAGAACCAAAAATATTTGATGGCGGAACACCAGCTTATATATCATACCGCACTATCAACTGTGACAATCACTCGTTTTCTTTATTGAAAAAATTGTGTAATGGTAATGTGCTAGGTCCGTGGACCCTCTCTTTGTTGTTGAGTAGTAATCAGAGTGGGAGGTTGTGTACTGTCAGCCAGTCAGGCTTACTTGCATTGGACAAACCTACCAAATTATGACATATTCAGGTATCGGAGGCAGGAGAGAGAGGTGTTTAGGCAACTTACAAGGAGGAAAGAAAAACAAGTAGGACATCAACATTCTAATGATGGGCATATGCTGTCCATAGATAATCTCTGCTACCATGTTAGTTTCAGGACGTTTAAAAGAAACCATTTACTGAGAGAAATTTAGAGGCTATCATTTCAAAGCATGTAGCCAGTATAAAACAAGTCCAAGCTCCTGATCTGCATACTTATTCTGAGTCAGTGACCTAAAAGTACTGAAACCTTTGGCTCAACCTAAGAGCCAACTGTTTTGTACAGAAGGAGTTCAGCAATGCCAGCTTGCATTTTCTCATGAAAATGAAATACAATTGATAACTAACATTGCAAGTGCAACAGAGGGAAGTAAAACTATTTCCAAATGTTGTGCTAGCACTGAGAAATACATATTTGGCACACAATGTTCTGAGGCTGGGCACGACAGGTGGCTCCAAATTTTGGAGCCACTCTTGCAGTCTAATTGACATCCATCAACCTCTCAGCCTCGATATTTTTAACTGTCAAAATTGTTACCCACAGGTAAATCTCCATAATAAGCCTCAGGGTCCTTTCTTCTGGCTATTTGGACACAGCAGGGCCATATAAACTCAACACGTGTCTACTTCTCTCACAGGAAAAATGGACAAATATAACAGTAACTTTCAATTAACAGTTTTCTTCTGCTCCAGCTGCTTGATATAATTACATGTGGAAGGAGGAAGAGGTGGTGTCACAATTATTATACTGAAACCCATTAATAAATGAATGAAGTGGATATTGGCATATAGTTAATGAGTTCTAATGTAGAAAAGGAATACAGACTCTGCATTGCACAGTAGGAGACAAGAATGATAACTCTTCAATGTGCTATACACACTAGAATATAGTGTTGTACTGCACACACCACATTATGGGTCTTCTGTACTGCTTTTTGGACACTTTTGTACATATTAGATATACAAGTAGATTTGGCATGCGATTTGACATGTCAAATTACATGGCAAATCAGCTGCAATTGCCGGCAATGGCATCGTCCGAATCGGCGCGACACTGCATTTGCGGCGCCGCACCGATTCCCAAAAGTCGTTTCTGTACTACTTTTGGTGACTTACACAGATGTCTCTGAAATTGTCCCCCAAAGTCGGGACTGACATGCGGGAATGAAATTGTGCGAGTTTCGGCTGTCAGTGTGAACCTGGGCTCAGTTTGAGAGACACAAATCTTTGTGTATACTACAGTAATAGAAAACACATTCTAGAGATGCCAGAATTTACAAAACCCCTTCCCTTATCTTATCGGAGAGCAGCCATGCTTGATTTAGCTGCCCACGACAGACACTGTTCTCAGCATATTTGTACATATTTATTGTAGGCTATATCAACTTAAAAAAACGAAATATACAAGAACAAACTATTCAAAATATTGAGTAACATGCTTAAATTAATAGCCCTAGAAAACAAAAAAGCACTGATCCAACAGTTGATTAATAAAAAATAAAAAAAACAATGCTATTAATATGCCATTCTACTACTACTCATTCTTTAGGCAGTGGCATAAATCAGCATTTTAATTAAAGGGGTTGTCAGAAAGAAATATGGCAGTCGCAAAGAAAGCTGTCTGTCTTGCAAGTATTTGTTGTACAGACTGGTAGAGGTCAAAAATATCACTCAAGCTATTCACTTTGAACTTGAAAGTCAGCCAGAGCTACAGTGAAAATGTGCCAGACCAGAAACATCTTGGAGGTGCAAGCTACAGCATACAGAGATGATAGCATTTCACATTTAGAATTTGCAGCTCAGGTGGAGAACTTTTGGCACATTCTGAAATCAGACTAACTACATTAGACTAACAATTCATCAAATTGTGTCTCCACTGGGTTTTCCAGTAGGTGCCCTTCTCATCGACTTTTTTGGATCATTTTAAAATAAATGTTTAAAGGAAATGTATAGTCTTAGCAATTTATTTTGGACCAAAGTGATCAGCTTGATTTAAATGATCACTTATGTTAAAGTATTAAGAGAAACATTTTAATGTGAATTTTGTAACTACGTGGACTAGGGATGAGCCGAACACCCCCTCGTTCGGTTCGCACCAGAACCTTCGAACGGACCGACCGTTCGCACGAACATTTAGAACCCCATTGACGTCAATGGGACTCGAACGTGCAAATTCAAAAGTGCTAATTTTAAAGCCTAATATGCAAGTTATTGTCAGAAAACGGGTTTAATAATCCGGGTCTTGCCCCAGGGAACATGTATCTATGGATAAAAGTTTTAAAAACAGTTGTTTTAAATAAAAAAAAAAAAAAAAAGTCGTTTTTTTTTGGAGCAGTGATTTTAATGATGCTTAAAGTTAAAAAAAATTCCTTTAAATATCATACCTGCTGGGTGTCTATAGTATGCCTGTGAAGTGGCACGTGTTTAAAACTGTCCCTGCACAAAATGAGATTACTATAAGAAAAAAGTAATTTAAAACTGCTTGCGGCTTTAATGTAATGTCTGGTCCTTGCAATATGGATGAAAATCATTGAGAAAAATAGCACAGACACAGACAGTACACACACCACGTAGCTTTAGGTGCAAACTGCAGAGGACACGGGCAGTACACACCAAGTAGCTTTAGGTGCAAACTGCAGAGGACACGGGCAGTACACACCAAGTAGCTTTAGGTGCAAACTGCAGAGGACACGAGCAGTACACACCATGTGAGAATACTGCAGCTAGCACAATCACCTGCCTACCAGTAAATTAGGAAGAGCTGATCTAGCTAAACTATACAGTGTATAAATATATATACAACACCTGGGATGCATATATATCCTCTACACCAGGGGTCTCAAACTGGCGGCCCTCCAGCTGTTGCAAAACTACAAGTCCCATCATGCCTCTGCCTGTGGGAGTCATGCTTCTAACTTTCAGCCTTGCAATGCCTCATGGGATTTGTAGTTTTGCAACATCTGGAGGGCCGCCAGTTTGAGACTCCTGCTCTACACACTGTAACTTTAAAGGGGTTGTAAAGGTTCGTCTTTTATTTTCTAAATAGGTTCCTTTAAGCTAATGCATTGTTTTTTCACTAACCTTTTCCTTCGATTTTAATTATAAATGTTTGTTTTCTTTGTTTGAATTTCTCACTTCCTGTTTCTCCTCAGTAAGCTTTCCACCATCATTCGAGCGGTGGAAAGTCATTTAGAACAGCTTACTGAACACCTTACTGAGGAGGAATAGAAAGCGAGAAATTCAGACAAAGAAAATAAAAAAAAAAATTAGAAGGGAAATCGAAGGAAAAGGTAAGTGAACCAACAATGCACTAGCTTAAAGGAACCTATTTAGAAAATAAAAAACAAACCTTTACAACCCCTTTAACTGACTAGCCTGCCTGCTCTATCTACCTAGAAAAAATTACACTCTCTCTCTCTCTTTGTCTCTAACCACTGCCGCAACACACTACACAAGGCCGACCTGCAGGCGGCCTTTTATAGTGTTGGACGTGTACTAAACCCCCAGAGCCATAATTGGCCAAAGCCACCCTGGCTTTGGCCAATTTTGGCTCACCGTTTTTTGCGCGCTGTGATTGGCCAAGCATGCGGGTCATAGTGCATGCTTGGCCAATCATCAGCCAGCAATGCACTGCGATGCCGCAGTGAATTATGGGCCATGACACGCCACTCGAATTTGGCGCGAACGGCCCGTAACGTTCGTAATTCGACGAACGGTCGAACATACGATGTTCAAGTCGAACATGGGTTCGACTCGAACAAGAAGCTCATCCCTAATGTGTACACAGGGGCTACCATAACTCATCACATATGCAGGCTCTGGTTCCTTCTTTTCAGTGCTACACAGTGGTGGAGCTTTACTGCTCTTTCTCACAATTCGAGACTATAAGATATCTGACTTAGGCAGCCCATACATGATTAATTTGCTTTCATTCAACTTGGTGAAAATTAATTGATTCTCCTATCCACATCAAATCCCTTCTACTGTGCTATTGTATTCTGACAGTGGGGAGAGTTCACCGCCATCAGAGTACACACTTTAACAATAGTTAAAGACACAAGCTACCAGATTTAGATTTTTTTTTTAACTCACAGGGTCACTTTGAGTGGGGACTAAAGGCCCGTACACAGGATCGGATTTTCCGACAGGAATTGTGTGATGGCAGGATGTTGTTGCATAATCAGACCATTTGTATGCTCCTTCAGACAATTATTTTCGGAATTTCCGACAACAAATGTGGGATAGCATCTTGTCGGATTTTCCGATCGTGTGTTGTACACAAGTCCACCGGAAAAAAATCCAAAGTACAAACACGGATGCTCAGAAGCAATGCTAACCATAAGACAACATTAGCAGAAGTTGCCCAAGGGGGTGGCGCTAAAGAGCTGAAAAAACATGTAGTTTTGTGTTTGCTGGACGACAATTCTTTGCCGTTTGTATGCAAGACAAGTTCATGGCCAACGCCCTTCGGACAAAAGTCCTACGATTTGTCCACGGAAAATCCGATCGTGTGTACGAGGCTTAAGAGCAATTGTAGTGGCTAATATACTATTAGCTAGATTCAGGTAGGTGCGCGCAACTTTAAGGCGGCGTAGCGTATCGTATTTACGCTACGCCGCCTTAAGTCAGAGAGGCAAGTACTGTATTCACAAAGTACTTGCATCCTAACTTACGGCGGCGTAGCGTAAATAGGGCCGGCGTAAGCGCGCCTAATTCAAATTAGGATGAGGGGGCGTGTTTTATGTTAATGGGGGATGACCTGACGTGATTGACGGTTTTTACGAACGGCGCATGCGCCGTCCGTGTACATATCCCAGTGTGCATTGCGCCAAAGTACGCCACAAGGACGTATTGGTTTCAACGTGAACGTAAATTATGTCCAGCCCTATTCACGGACGACTTATGCAAACAACGAAAATGTTTCAAATTTCGACGCGGGAACGACGGCCATACTTAACATTGACTAGTCCAGCTATTTGATGGAATAACTTTATGCCTGAAAACGCCTTACGTAAACGGCGTGTCTTTACTGCGACGGGCGCACGTACGTTCGTGAATAGGCGTATCTAGTCATTTACATATTCTACGCCAAACTCAACGGAAGCGCCACCTAGCGGCCAGCCTAAATATTGCACCCTAAGATACGACGGCGCAGGCTGTCGTATCTTAGCTAGGTATCTCAGTTTGAGAATACACTTAAACTTAGGACGGCGCAGATTCCGAGTTAGGTCGGCGTATCTACTGATACGCCGGCCTAACTCTCTCTGAATCTAGCTATATGTCTTTAATTGCAGAACTGCAAACCTATACATTTCACAAAATTTAGAAAAAAAACTGAAGGGCAGGCTGTAAAATGTCTCATCCATGTAGCTTATACTTTAATGTGGAAAATAGAGTTTCTTCCCTGAATGCAATAACTGTAAATGATGAAATAACTGGATTTCCATAACTTGTCAAGGTGGGTTGTAAACAGTCCACTCAGGCATAACCAAAAAAGCAGTGCAAGGCACAATAAGGATGCACAAACATATTAACCCATGGGAAGCAATCCTGTACTATCACTAGCTCATCTGACTGAAGTAAACATTTGTACATCATCCCTGCCCATCCCTTCAACAACAATGTGTTTGATCAGTGTCAATCAAATTCATTAATCATCTTTCAGAAAACATTTTTTTAAATCAAACAATGCATCAGAAAAAAATGGTCGAGCCCAAAAAAACATTGGCCATAGCAGGACCAAACAAAGGAAACCTTTTCATTACATCTGTTAAATGTAACTTAAATCTAAATGTTCTGCCAAAGTCTGTTTAATATGACGACAGCCCATAGGACTATTAAACTAACAGAAGCAGTGAACTGCTAAACCATGTTTCAGCAGCAATGTTGCAATACCAGCAAAGAGAGAAGAATGTCAAATCAAGGGATACTTTTTACTATGAAAAAAACTTTGAAAAAAATTACCTTTGTACCCTTTCCCTCTGTCCATGGAAAGACCATGGATTCTAGGCCTTAGAAGAGCCTCTCTCAATCCTTTTATAACAAAGGAAACCTATAAATAGCTTTCAGGCCCCTGGGAAACCCGAATAGTATTCACTACATTTCACAGTACAATATTAATAAGTCGAGATTTCAAATGAAAGAATAGTGAATTTGGCACCCTCTCTTTATGACACAATTATATTTCAGCAATAATAATTAAATACTCAGTAATAGTGGCCAGAAAAAAACAAACACTAAAAACTGTATGTTCTCCTGGTGGTCAGTGGAAAAGTTCTTCCTTATGCCCTGTACACACGACCAGTTTTCCCGTCAAAACAAACTCGGACGGTTTTTACGACGGAGTTCCAACATAATTTCGCTCAAGCTGTCTACACACAGTCACACCAAATTCTGACCGTCAAGAACGCAGTGATGTACAACACTACGACGACCTGAGAAAAATGAATTTCAACGTCGACTTGATTCTGAGCATGCATGGTTTTTAGTATGTCAGAATTGCATCCAGAAAATTGGAAATTCCGATGAAATTTTTTTATCGGAAAAATTGAAAACATGTTCTTTATCTAATTCTGTCAAAATTTCCAACTGAAAAAGTCTGATGGGGCATACACATGGACGGAATATCCGATGAAAAGCTTCCGTCTGACTTTTTCCGTCTGAAAACTTGCTTGTGTGTACAAGGCATTAAACTGGTAGTCAGTGGAAAAAGGCATCTTGGATTGGTGGTCAGCGGCAGAAGAACCACCTTGCATTGGAGGTCATTGGGAAAAGTGCCCCCTTACTCTAATGGTCCGTGAGAGAAGGGCACTATTATAATGGAAGTCAGCAAAAAGATTGCTTCTTACATTGGTGGTCATTGGGGCAGGGCCCCCTTATACTGCAGGGTCCCATTACACTAGGTACACAAGTAGCCTGTGGGAAGAATTTTCCTAACATTGGTGGTCAGTGAGAAGATTGCTCCCTTAGGCCCCATAC
The DNA here is from genome assembly GCF_905171775.1 of Rana temporaria. Taxonomy (NCBI): domain Eukaryota; kingdom Metazoa; phylum Chordata; class Amphibia; order Anura; family Ranidae; genus Rana; species Rana temporaria. The sequence continues at coordinate 218,783,744 of NC_053491.1, read as the reverse complement.
ACACGAGAGGATTTATCCGCAGATACGGTCCAGCGGACCGTATCCGCGGATAAATCCTCTCGAGGATTTCAGAAGATTTCTATGCGATGGCGTGTACACACCATCGCATTGAAATCCCCGCTGAAATCCTCTGCCGATGACGCGTCGCGCCGTCGCCGCTATTATGACGCGGCGATGGGCGCGACGCTGTCATATAAGGAATTCCACGCATGCGTCAAATCATTACGACGCGTGCGGGGAATCCCTTTTGACGGATGGATCCGGTAAGTCTGTACAGACGAGCGGATCCATCCGTTGGAATGGATTCCAGCAGATGGATTTGTTGAGCATGTCAGCAAATATCCATCTGCTGGAAATCCATCCCAGGGGAGATTTATCTGCGGATAAATATCCAACGGAGTGTACACACCATAGGATCTATCCGCAGAAACCATTTGATGGGATTTATCTGCGGATAGATTCTATGGTGTGTATGGGGCCTGACAGATAGCTAAAAGATTATTTATGTCAATGGCAGAAATTAAACATTGCTCAAGGAACCTTCAGCAACCTTTGGAGAACACCTAGGGGTATGCAGAACCCTGGTTGAGAAAACCTGGCCTGAACTCTATATAAGACCACAACTCCTATACAAATTGAATTGAATCCCTGCCCAGCAAATCCGTATCATGTTCACTGAGTAGTAGAAGATGAAGGATGGGGGAAAGGCTTAGTGCCAGAAGAGGACAGATCTTAACCTCAGGCTAATATAGGCTCCTGCTGGCACTACAAGCTGCCTAAGCTTCAGCATTGCTGTCACCTTAGGCACTATGTAGGCCAGATAACATCTACTTTAGAACCATTGTGTTGACAGCAGAAATATCCAATCAGAAGCAAACCATGGGATACTATTACTAGCATATGAACTTTTAATGCACCCAAGAGTTGAAATATATAATGACATTGACAACTGAAATCTATGACAAAAATAAAACAAACACCCAAATATAAATATCTTGTGTTCTGCACTAAAGCCCCCTTTATACAGGCATGATTGCCTTATACCTGTGGTTAATCAGTGAGACAGGATCCACTGAACTGAAAACCCAATTGCCATGCAAGTCAATTGAAGCAATTAACGGTCACTCAGCAGGGACTTGCTTCCTGTGAATTTTAATGCTTTTTGCTTTCTAGTTCTAGAATTTAAACGCTTCAAACAAGAAGCTAAAGTATTGTAGGATGAAACATTTACATCCAAAGCATCATTTTTTATTACATTTACACACATTTCTTTTCTGCCATAGCTACATTCAGAAGTAGACCAAGGACAGCAGATAGCACACAGCAACCAGGTCTTTTGCCTTTGGGCAGGCTGAGCTGATACCACAATTTAAGAATATGTGTCTGATTCATGAACAGTACACACAACTCATAGCAGCTGGGATAAGAAAGTTATATTAGTCCAAAAAAGTAGAGTTTTAGTATAATTTAATATTATGTTTTACCCACATTACACTGGAATGAGAGAAAAATGAAGAAACAGTAATGAAGCCTAAGGCCCCTTTCACACTTGTGTGACTTGTCCTGCCACTTGGGACTGCAAAGTTGCATGACAAATCGTTCCCCATGATTTCCAATGATAACTATTTATATATGTGCCACTTCAAGTCGTGCTGACTTCAAAGTAGTCCCTGTACTACTTTGGTCTGCCTGAATGTGAGTTGAGTTCCATATACCTCAAGTTTACACAGGCATTTGCGTTACAATCATAGATGCAAAATTGCGCAGCTTTGAAGTCGCGGTAGTGTAAAAGGGGCCTAACTTCTCAAGTTATTTAAAATCTTGTATGGATCCATATAAAGCATTTTTTGTGATGAGGGTAGGTGAAATTTCGTATAAAAGCCCAATTACAATCAAAGCTTAATTGTTTTCCAAACAGAGTTGGGAAAGGAGTAAAAACTCAGATTTTAGTTGAGCTAATTGGGGTTATTTTATCTTTCTCCCTGTATGGTCACCAGCATGGAAAGTGAAAGGCTTCATTGGAGTGACATCACAGAATGCAATAAAAGCCCTTAAAGAGGAACTTTAAGTCCTCCACTATCCACCCCCATCTGTTTTTTTCCAATTCTTCTTACATGTTTTGCTGGGTTCTCTTTAGAAAACATACTCACCTGCCCAGCAAAACAACTGTTCATCCGCCATTCTGCTGCCACATTGGGAGTTGGCCATCCACTTCTGGTTCAGGCAGCTGGCCTCCAACAATTCACCTCCAGCTTCGCCCTCAGGCCACTCTGTGTGTTGGGCCTGCAACCTCCCAGGATATATGATGGAGATATTGCAGGGCATATCATTCTCATCTAGGTGAGAATGGCAGAGGCAAAAAAAAGAAAAGAAAATCGAAAGAGCCACAAAAAATACTAGCTTTTTATATTGTTGAGGGGATGAGTGGAGCTTTCAAAAGTCAAGGGGGGGGGGGGGGTTGGTGAAGCAGGGGCTTAAAACCTTTTTGGGCAGTAAGGGTCCACTTTAAATAGAATGGGTAAAAGTTTGGTGAGGGGAAATCTTCAAAACCAGGATGTGGACAGCAATAAAAACCTGACAGCAGTCATTTGAGGGCTTGAATGATCAGTTAAGTGCTGACTTAAAGGGGATGTTCAGTGTACACCCCCCACCCTCTTTTTTTTTTGCACCCACTTACCACCTATTCTAGGTAGTTTTGATACTTACCTAGCCACCAGATCCAGCGTTATCTCGCTGACATCCTTCTGTCAGCAGACACTGATGGGTCCCATGCCACCATCTTACTTGTGATGTCATCAAGAGACCCGTTCTCCTGGGTTCAGCTAGGGGGTCTCACGACAATGTGCCACTAGGCCTGCCTCCTTTCTACTTCTACTTCTGAATGAATGACTAAAGGCCTCCTGGGATATGTGACGTGCATATCCCAGGAGGCCTAGTGAGCACCATGCATGTCATTAGTCTAGGCAAGTGACTTGCATTGAGGGGTGGGCCACACTTTTTTCTCCAAAAGAATGTACATTTTTTTTAAAACTGCCTGATTCGTGAAGAGAATGGGAGGAGGGGGAAGTTCATATAGAGAGTGAAGGTCTGCTTTAATCACATTAGCAACTGTGACTGTTCTCACCAGGGGCATGCCTTAAATGTAGCATACACTGCACATGCACTAGTAGGCAGAGTGCAGATGAAAACACTGCAGAAAACCACATTGGCATTTTTTTATTAAGGATGTAATAACGTTTATTGAACATTTGTAACCTGCACTTGCTTTTGGGAAATAGTTAAATCAGTAGATTTAGTTTTGCTTTAAGTGCACTAGTTAATTCAGTGGCTTTAGTTTAGCTTTAAGTGCAGTCTAATAAATATAAAGATGGGGTGTAGAATTAGGAGCTAATGGCTAAATTGCCCCATATATGGCGTACTGTAGATCAGAAGAAGTAAAATATGTTTTTATGCAAGCAGGTCGGAGTTTGCTGTGTGCTGAAGTCGACTCTCTTATGAGATTAAATGGCACTAATCCAGGCATACAGGTTTTATATTCATAACCACTTCAGTACTTCTGCAGTGCAGCACATTACATTGCTAACAGCATTACAGAACATTGTTGTATCTCTGGATTCTTGATAGAATCTTCCTGTATGTGATACTTTTGTAAATCATATTAATCTAATGCTAACAAGGTCATAGCTGAGGACACACTTGAAATAGATGCAAGTTTATCATAAAAGAAAATCATACAAGTAAAATGTCATTCCAATATAAAACAAGGAAGTAAATCACATCCACCGCTTAGTACCAACCTGTTCTGTAAAACTAAAACCACAAGAGATAACAGGGATAGTGATTGATACTTAAGACATCCGGTGCTAGTACTTTACCCGATGCTTCCAACGCAATTGATTGAAATTATCATATGAAGGTTCACTCATCAGTCATTTCAATCAAAACAGTCCCAATTCTGGAAAAATGTGTCAACTAAATGCTAACATTAAAAGACAGTCAAATTACAATGGATGCCATTAAAGTGGAACTTTAGTTAGAAACTCAAGTCCTGCTGGATCACTTCAGGCTTGCCCCTTTTGCAGGTATAACCAATAAACCAATCAGCTACCATTTATTTTTTTTGTCAAAGCTTAATCAAACAATCTGAAGTTGCTAGAAGATGATTGGCTACCTTGCAAAGCTGTAACAGATGTTGCACTCCCCAGTTTTAGTAAATCAACTTCACTGCTTCACCCATTCATGCTCAGTTGCTCTCCATTTTTGTCATTGTCATTGAGCCACCACTCTAAATACGGGTTTAACATGTAACATATTCAGCCAAGGTGAATAGCCTTTAACATCCCCTGCACCCCCCACCCCTACAGTTCTCTAGCTGAGATTCAGTTCTCAGAGATGGCCAGAAGATGAAAAGAAAACAAGAAACCCACCATCACAATTTGAACATTTTGAGTATTGATCTAACAACTCTGATCCACCCCCAACTACTTGTAGGAAAACTGAATATAGGTTGATGGGTTATCTTTACTGTTATATATGGAATATAATGCCCCCCATGTCTCCATAATCACAAAAATTGTAAATTGTTACAGAAAAAGTACCTAAACACAGTGGAAAAGGCAAACGCAGAGACAATCTCTTTTTCGCTTGAAAAAGGGGACCTTCATGTGACCCTGTAGTCATAAAAATATAATCCATTTAACTATGCTAATGTAATTTTCAATCTATTTAAGGCAGGACCTTGGCTACAGTCATGCAACGTCCTGGAGCTACCTGCTGGCCACTTACATCTTTGTGCAGTCATACTTCATTCGGCATCGGCATTACTAAATTTCTCAGGCAGGTAGATCATTTTAATGCAGAAGAGACAAAGCATTAAAATCATGCCTGTGCTCCTATTTTATTACGTATTAGGTTCCAGCTTTTCATTAAAAGAGAAGTAAGGTAATTTTTTTTAATTATAGAATCATACTTACGTAGGTGGAGGCAGCATCGGTTCAAACACCGCAGATCACTTGGTTCTCAGAGCTCCCTAACCAGAGAGCTGGAGACTGTCAGTCACCGCCGTCTGCTCTGCCCCTCCAGCACTCACTGGAGCAGAGCACTGGACTGTGGAGGATTCAGTCAATCAGAGGTGTGCTGAGATGCTGAGCCAGGTGCCGGCCCAGGCATACGAGTGGATCCTAACCATATGGTTGCAATCGTTTCCAAGCCTGAACTGGCTCTGTGACATAAGCAGACAGCAGACTTCGGCCCGCTGTCTGCTGAAAAAGGGGGAACAGGAGTGCAGAACGAACTGCACTGCTGTGATCCACAGGAGAAGTACAGTCAAACAAGCTGTACTTCTCCTTTAATAACAAGTGTTCTGCCAAAAGGTAAGCATTTTGTTTTGGCTTAAACCGCATCCAATTCTCATAACATTATAAAATACATTGATTTTAATGAGGCTGGTTCACATATGTGCGATGCATTCACACTGCGCAATGTCCAAAAAACGTGTGTGTTTTCTAGGCATTGCAGTGCGGCTCAGGTGCGAATTCAGGCCCATTATCTTCTATGGGCACGCATCTGATTCGCAGATGTGTTCATTTCTCATCAGGATTTCTCTCATTCTCCTCAATACACTTCCCCCCTCCCCTCTCCCAGGTCTCCAAATTCGCAGCTAAAATGGAGATGATCTGCTGAACAGCTTTCTTATCTCTCTGCAGAGATAGTGGAGCTGGAATTCGCACCGCACAAGTGTGAATCCAGCCTTAGAGTTGACGTTCTCGTCCTGTCTCCCAATTGTGCCCCTGCATTGTCACCTTGCCACACATGCGCCTGACTATGAGCTTAGATATGGTCCACCATTGTTACTAACAGGAAGCTGCTCCAAAACATAAATCTGAACCTGATGCTAGAGTATGCATTGAAACACTTGGCAAAATCAGGAGTACAGAGATGCCAAAAACAAGAAAATATAACCAAAATCAGTATTTTATTTATTAGCAAACTAAAAGAAGCTTAGGGTTCCGGTGTACTTTAAATAGCTGTGTTTGAATCACTGGTTTCAAGTTGGCCATATACAAGGGGGTTTGACAAATTTGCTTGGAATCTAGGAGCCAGCTAAAAAAGTAAGGAGCCAGAAAAGGCACCCCGAACACATACGTGAGCAGCGCCCGCATATGTAAACAGTGTTCAAACCAAACATGTGAGGTATCGCCGCGATTGGTAGAGCGAGAGCAATAATTCTAGCCCTAGACCTCCTCTGTAACTCAGAAAATGCAACCTGTAGATTTTTTTAAACGTCGCCTATGAAGATTTTAAAGGGTAAAAGTTTGTCGGCATTCCACGAGCGGACGCAATTTCGAAGCGTGACATGTTGGGTATGAATTTACTCGGCGTAACATTATCTTTCATATTATTAAAAAAAATGGGGATAACTTTACTGTTGTCTTATTTTTTAATTAAAAAAAGTGTAATTTTTTCCCAAAAAAGTGAGCTTGTAAGACCGCTGCGCAAATACGGCGTGACAGAAAGTATTGCAACGATCGCCATTTTATTCTCTAGGGTGTTAGGATAATATATATATATATATATATAATGTTTGGGGGTTCTAATTAGAGGGAAGAAGATGGCATTGAAAAATAGTGAAAAATGACATTAGAATTGCTGTTTAACTTGTAATGCTTAACTTGTAATACCAACGGCCACCATCAGATGGCGCCAGCTCACATCTGGTGGTAATAACTTGTAATACCAATGGCTCACCATCAGATTGCGCCAGCTCACAACAAAAAAAACAACACTATTTCTAGTCGCCATGGCGACCTGGCGATCGGGATTTGTCGAGCCCTGATAGACATGACCAAATATGCAGGTGTGCAATAACACAATTTCCACTAAAAAAAGTGAACATCAGAGTTCATACTGACTGAGGTTGAGCTCCGGCGTGTTCGCACACTCCACGTGCAGAGCCTGCCAGGAAGTCAGCACTGTGTTTATCACAGGCAGGGAGACATTTCCCGTTCTCTGCAGCCGGGCATCGGGACAATGTCTCCCTGCCTGTGATTAGCACAGTGCGGTCCTGACTTCCTGGCGGGCTCTGCACGTGGACTGTGCGAACACGCCGGAGCTCATCCTTAATACTGACTGTTCCTCCCATTCAGCAGACACCACATGGCCAAATGACACGATACTTGCTCATGTGACCTGGTGCCAAGGTTCTTAGAAAAGGCTTCTGAAACGATTGCTCGTTTTTTAAAGCTTGTATAATTACATGATTCCATTTGCGATTATGGAATTCCCCCCATTTTTAATCTTTATAAAGAAAAGTCAAACATTTCTTTGCCTACATGTAATTGAACTATTTGACAAGTTAATAGTGCTGAGCATAGCCTATATGTACCTGTAGTGAGCGTAATAAACTAAACTGTAGGAGGGATTTAAATGCATCTCCCCCCCCCCCCAAAAAAAAAAACACCTGCTGAGAAGTAAACATAACGTTTCTGTTTCCGTGTGAATGTGTAAAATCTTTCAAAATAGGACTTAGACAGAACACCTCAGTAAGGGCTCTTGGTGTTTATGAAATTGCTTTTCTCTCTGACATTACATGGCTATGCATTTTAAAACCTCCTGTTGCTTGCAACAACTATAAAGACTATAATAGACCAGAGCCCCACATACACAATACAAAAGAAGACAGTGCATATCAATTTGTCTCCACCAATTACAACAAACGACACAGCTATTACGACAGATAAAATGAGATATGCAGCCTTAGATTCTCAAGTCAGGAGAAAAATGTGCATAGTTTGTCCTACAATATGAATACCTCTACTACACAATACTGCCAAAGTGTCATCTCTACTATACACACACAGAGTTGGAAACCCAAAACCAAAAATTCAATATATTGCAGCTTAGCAATCATTAGATGTGATGACTGCATCCGTTTTTTTCTTTATTTTTTTCCCTCTTTTAATCTGGTGATCTGCCTAGTAACACACCTTCTGGACCATGTTTATTCACAGGAGCGTGGCTCGGGAACGGACCTGACTGTCCATATAACAAAATGCTTGCTATTGGAGGCACTTGGCAGGGGGTAGCCAGGACCACTAGAGGGGGACCCAAAAAGAAGAGGTTCGGGGCCGCACAGAGCAGATAAGTATGACATGTTTGTTATTAAAAAAAAACCTTCAGAATTACTTTGGCGGGTGGGATACTCCTGCGGGGGTGCGCGGCGATCATGTCCGCTCCATGTTGACAAATCACAGCTGGTTGCATGTAAACAAGGAAGTGCCGTTTATCGGCTCTCCTTACCTCGCACTGACAGAGTGTATGGCGAGGAGAGCTGATCGGCAGCATCTCCTCGCAGGGGATCATCAGTGCCCTGATTACAGTACAGTCCCAGCAGTGCCCATCAGTGCCACCAATCAGTGCTAATCAGTGCCAACAATCAGTGCCGATCAGTGACACCAATCAGTGCCCATCAGTGACACCAATTAGTGCCCATTCGTGTTGCCTTTCAGTGCCTGCTCATCAGTGCCCATCAGTGCTGTCTATCATAGCCCACCAGTGCCACCCATCAGTGCCCACCAGTGCCACCTATCAATGCACATCAGTGCGGCATATCAGTGCCTCCTCATCAGTGCCCGTAAGTACCACCTCCTCTGTGCCCATCACTGCAGTCTATCAGTGCCGCCTCATTAGCACTTATTAGTGAAGGAGAGAAATTACTTATTTACAAAATTTAGTGACAGAAACGAAGAAAAACGAAAAAAAAATTCAAAGCAAAAAAAAACTCAGCAGTGATTAAATACCACCAATAGAAAGCTCTATTTGTGTGAAAGCAGTGCCAAGCAGTTGCCTTGCTGCATGGTAACCACAAGGGGTCACACAAGGTGAAAAGGTGGGGCGATGACCTCATGATCTCCACTTTATCCAACCAGAGAACATATGGCATTCATTGAGAAAATTCTTCATCTGCATATCAAATTGTAATTCTTGGAAATAATTCATAATAACTATTTAAATAAAACTAATAATAAACTGGTAATTAAAGGATGAGTTCACCTTCGGGAACATGTTTCATTTTCCACCTATTCCCGCTGTGTGGGGCTCCTTCCATGCGGCTGTCTCATTCATTTACCGAGTTCTGTGAATGAATCAACTACAAGTCCTGACCACCTTTGCAGCTGCCGGCTTGTAGTTTTCAATTAACTACCATGGCCCATTCTTCCTGTCAGATTGTATCGGCTTCCCTGTACGAGGTATGAGCAAGCCTATACACTAACAAGTCTGCTGACCGCTGGTGCAATGCTTTAGGCTCCCGCAACAAAAATAATAAATGCGCATTTTTTTACCTGCAAAAAAACTTGCATTTTATTTTATTTTTACCTAAAAAAAAGTGTGCATTTATTTTAATTTTTTTACCTGCAAAAAAATTTGGATTTATTTTTATTTATTTTAAAAGTGAACTTATGCTTTAATGATGATGCCTACTTGTACCATTCAACCACCAATGGTCATATTTCTAATAAATGTTAGGTGAGAGCAAAATCCAGAATTTCAGTCATCCTTTTGCATCATATGTGAATATAACACATGAGCATGCATTTGTGGATGATTTACAAATGGAAACAATGTAAATCCTGATGCATCTAAGTGTCAGTTTAAACAGTCCTCAGATATACACAGCACTACACTTACAGGGCAGAGGACCTGATGTTTCTCCACTGCTTGGAAGTAACACAGGTCTTGTCCCTCCCCCAGTTTGTGACTGGACAGTGAAAGCATAATCAACAGACTGATAAGCTCATCTCGCTGCTCTCTCCTCCTATCAGCATATACCTTGTTTGCACATGAGAAAAGCAGCACACCTGATTTGCTCCTTGTGTTGCTTCTCCCTCCTAGACTGAGCTCTGCTGTATAGAGGACTGCAAGAGGCTTGTACCAAGTCAATATCTGCCACTTTTCCTGGGTTCATTTAAAATATATATAATTATTTATGTATTAATGAATACAGAGCTGCATTCATTTGTGTTTCTATATCTGCCTGGAGTTCAGCTTTACATTAACTACAAACTTCAAAGTGGTTGTATACTCATTTTGTTAACTTTTACCTACAGGTAAGCCTATAATAAGGCTTACCTGTAGGTAAAAAAAAAAAAATCTCCTAAACCTGTATGGTTTAGGATATATACCCCTCGCAATGAGCCGCTGACTGCAGTAGCGCATGCGCACAGGGGATTTTCAGGTGAAAGCCCGGCAGGCGCCGGACCTTGCCAGAAAGAAGTCTCCCACGCGCATGAGTGACGACATCGCGGCTCCAACCACTCATAGTGCTGGAGCCGCGATACCTAGAAGACATGCCGAGGCAACATGTCAGCTACCTCGGCGTGGACCAAGTAAGTTACCGACGCCTCATTCTAAGGTAAGAATTTCTTAATGAGCTAGTATGCAGTGCATACTAGCTCATTATGCCTTTTGACTTACAGGGGTAAAAAAAAAATTCTTCCGAGCGCTGCCCCGTCTCACCCAGGATTTGACGGTACATTGCCCTGTCCATTGTCCCTTTGATGCAGTGAATTTGTCCCCTTAGCAGAAAAACACCCCCAAAGCATAATGTTTCCACCTCCATGTCTGATGGTGGGGATGGTGTTCTTGAGGTCATATGCAGCATTCCTTCTCCTTCAAACATGGCGAGTTGAGTTGATGCCAAAGAGCTAGATTTTGGTCTCAGCTGACTACAACACTTTCACCCAGTTCTCCTATGAATCATTCAGATGTTTATTAGCAAACATGACATCTTTGGACAGTTTTTTGGTCTTGGCCATGGTGGAGAGATTGGAATACAAGTAACAAGCTGAGATTAGGAGCACTCCCTTTGCCCAGGTTCACACTGGGTACGATTTGAGATGCGATTTGACATGTCAAATCGCATCTCAAATCGGCGGCATTTGCTGGCAATTGTCGGCAATGGCACTGTCCTAATCGGTGCGACGCCGCATCTGGGGCGCTGCACCGATTTCAAAAAGTAGTTCCTGTACTACTTTTTGCGATTTCGGGCCGCGATTTACATTGAACCCTCCACAGATGTCTCTTAAATCGCGGCCGAAATCGCGGCAAAATCGCAGCCGCGAAATCGAGATTTTACCGCGATTTTGAATTCGCAGCAGTGTGAACCTAGCCTTTAAGAGAGTGCTCCTAATATCAGGTCCTTACCTGTATAGAAGACACCTGGGAGCCAGAAATCTTGCTGATTGATGGGGGATCAAACACTTATTTCATTATTAAAATGCAAATAAATTGTTAAAGCGGGAGTTCACCCATAAAACAATTTTTCCCCTTAGATGGATGCTAGATGGATGCTCGTTTTGTCTAGGGGAATCGGCTAGTTGTTTTAAAATATGAGCTGTACTTACCGTTTTCGAGATGCATCTTCTCCGTCGCTTCCGGGTATGGGTCTTCGGGAGCGGGCGTTCCTTCTTGATTGACAGTCTTCCGAGAGGCTTCCGACGGTCGCATCCATCGCGTCACTAGTAGCCGAAAGAAGCCTAACGTCGGTGCGGCTCTATACTGCGCCTGCGCACCGAAGTTCGGCTTCTTTCGGAAAATCGTGACGCGATGGATGCGACCGTCGGAAGCCTCTCGGAAGACTGTCAATCAAAACAGGAACGCCCAGTCCCGCAGCCCATACCCGGAAGCAGCGGAGAAGATGCATCTCGTAAACGGTAAGTACAGCTCATATTTTAAAACAACTAGCCGATTCCCCTAGACAAAACGAGCAGGAATCTAAGGGGAAAAAGTGTTATGTACGGGTGAACCTCCGCTTTAACTTTTTTGAAATGTTCGTTTTTCTGGATATTTTTGTTGTTATTCTGTCTCTCACTGTTAAAATAAACCTACCATTAAAATTACAGACGGATCATTTCTTTCTAAAGTTGATGCATGGTGTTCACTTTTTTTTTTTAGTAAATGTATTTTGCTAGCCTACATAGGACAAATCTGAATAAAAATGTATTATTTGCTGCCATCTTGATTAAGCACCCTTAATAAGTTGATTGAAAAGTTCCTATTTTTTATTGTATTTCAATAATGCCTCTCTGCTTTATGAAATGTTCCAGTACAATAAATCACTGAGACAGGACCGCACAGAGGGAGGGCTAGATAATGTTCAGAGACCTTGAGCATGACGGTAGTGACCTTGCTGCTCGATTGAACTGCAGTAGTTGTAAATGGAAATTAAAGATTCTGATGTCGCTGATTGCACAGCCTTCAGCATCATGTACGATACAAATGGCCTCTGTTGTTTTGGACTCTGATGATATGTTGTTCTTGAATTTTGTTTCTTCTTTTTTCAGTGCAATCCAAATCTATATAATGATTCGCATGCCAGAAATGCACATAGTTGTTTAATGCTGCTGTGAAGTGAGCAATCGTATATACAACAAAACCCAAGGTTTTCTCAAGTTAGGCCAGGGAGAAATGATGCGCAGGAAACATAAAAGCCGCAGAGGTGATCAAATACCACCAAAAGAAAGCTCTATTTGTGGGGAAAAAAGGACGCCAATTTTCTTTGGGAGCCACGTCGCACGACCGCGGAATTGTCTGTTAAAGCGACGCAGTGCCGAATTGTAAAAACCCCTTGGGTCATGTAGCAGCATATTGGTCCGGTCCTTAAGTGGTTAAATGACTTCACAGAACAGTGCTCTAATTGTTATTCTTTGCAAGATGTATACTGGGTATATGTGCTCATGGATTTAGTTTTCTCTCTGTTTGCAGCACTTGATGTCTTGCAATAAGAAGTAAGGGTGGAGCAAAAATAACGCTCAGCCAGTTCACATATGTAATTATTATACAGGTGTGTTATATTATATTACCATGCATTTCTTGATTGTTCTAGCTTCTTTCAACTCCTATTGCTGAAGAACGAAATACATTTGTATTGTCATTCATTTCATTAATAAAAAAAAGCAAATAAAACAGTAAGTAAGTAAGAAAAACGCGACAAAAATGTGCTTCATTTGGATGTGTAATACCACAGCGATAGAAAATGAACATGCTGCAGACTCCAGTTCATTGGCATTTAGTGGTTTTATCTGACATATAATCTTTTGCCTATATCTGATGAAACCAGAAGCAAAAGAAAGGCACAATTGTATAAACATAGAAAATAAACGGGCACAGGTAAAATAATACAGCAAAAATGATCCTGACAGTGAAAATAAACAGGAATGTAATATGGATCCAGCAGCCACGAGAAGTCACTCACAGGCCTGTAAAAGGTGCATTCAGTCATATTTCAGTAACCTAATTGCCGCACATGTAAATAATAGTCTTAAATGTGTGATAATTGCAACAGTCTGTGAAAACAAGGTAAATGGGTGAAGGTGCTGCAGTACTAACACGTCCAACAAAGTGAAGTGTGGATTTGCCTCTAGTCTCTGCCACAATCCACAATCTACAAACTGTTCTAAAGAAACATGTTCTTTACCCTCAAAAACACATTTAAGGTATTCTTTTATTGAAATATAGTAGTTTAAAGGAAGTTGAGGTTACAAGCATTTTTTTAAAAGCAGAAAAAAAATCGAGTTCAGGACTGTAGTTCACTGGCATTTCAAACGCCAAATGCGTACGTTTGCATTTATATTTTTAAAGGAAAAAACTTTTCTACAATTTTTTTTAGCTTTTTTTTTTTTTTCAGCTTCAGGTGTGCATGGAGCCTAAATGTATCTGTAAAAAATGTAACCTGTCTTTTTATTAGCCCCCCCTTCCGCTCCCTGCACAACAGAGCGGATGGAGAAGCACCGTGAGCCAATCAGGCTTTACTAAATTGACCAGTACACAGGAAGCTGGGTCATAGGAGGGGAGAGCACAGAGCAGACCTGATCAGGATGCTGCTATTCCTTCACTATCTACTCACAGGATGGGCTTCTCCTTGACCAACTGTATTACACTACAATGACTTTACACCTTCAGGTTTTTTTACGCATTTTCAGCAGCTGATTTAATCACTTACTGAGTATGCAGATTGTTTATCTTTTAATCATTGCCTATATTCCAGTTTAATTTGATGCCATGACCACTGCCCCATGTTTTCCATTTCAGGATGGCTCCTTTCTTTTGCATTATCCTCTGAAGCCACCCTTGCATGCAGTTGTGTCTCCCTACACTGTGTGCATCAATAAAAACACAAAGCCTGTAGCCTAGGATGGCAAGGCACACCCCTGCCCCTCCCCCACCCAAGATAACAGATTGAGAGGAGACTGCACTGTCTACTTTTAACTCTTCCCTGTGATGACTGAAGTTCAGGAAAGCAATAATGCGAAAGCAGGAGCCACCAGCATTGAAAAGTTGTAAACTGCGGGTGCCGGGGTAAATGTTTCAACAAATACGTTACTGGAGAATGTTCATTTTATTGGGCTCAATGTGTTAAAAAAAAACACTGAGGTTTAAGTACTACTTTAAGGCCCCTTTTACAGGTCCGCCTGTCAGTTTATTCAGCAGACCTGAACGAGCGCTCCATGCATGTCTATGGAGCATCAGATGTCAGCGGTGACCATGTCGCCATCCGTCCTGGTGGATCGAATCGGGTGAGATCTGTTTTCGTCCAATCTCTCCATAGACAAGCATTGGCGCTCGATAAGCCCTCCCCGCTCAGTGAGCAGAGAGGGACCTGTCATCCGCCGGCTCAGTGGAGATCAACGGAGAGATCTCCCGCTGAGCTGGCGGACAACGCTGACAGATCCTTCCCTGTGTGGAAGGGGCCTTTACTGGAGAAGAGAAAAACTTGTTCACAGTCTGCCAGCGTTGATGTTGGGTTTAAAAAGCTGGCTGAGCCAAATGATACACGTGTTTCAGCTGTGAATTTAGCAGTTTGTCTTCACTTCAATATAAGGCTCTCTACGGCCTTTTGAACACTGCAGCTTGAAAAAGCTCAGTGCAGCTTATTTTTTACTGAGCTAAAATACAGCTCAATAATTGTAATGTGCCTATGCACACATGCGTGTAAATAAGTGCAGTGTATTCTTAAAGGAACACTAAAGGTTCGTTTTTTATTAGATCAATTGATTGCTGTAAGCTAGAGCATTTAAATATCACTTACCTCGTTTTTTCTTTTGACCTTCAAAATACAGTAATCCAGGTTTGAAAATGCCATTTCCTGTCACTCCTCTTCTTGCTTTCCACAAGCATCTGAGCCGTTTTGCATGGTGGAAAGCAGAATGTGCCCACCCCCTCCCTATGACTACAGCCCTGCGTGAAGATGCTCTCTTATCCCTCTCAGGCATGGAGGCTAAGCCTAATGGGAACTGTAGTTCCCATTAGGCCGTGATGTAGCAAGAATGAATGCGCACCGCAAACCAGGAAGTCAGTGAGAATAACGATTCAGGAGTGACGGAGGTGAAAAAAACAGCTCGATTTCAACAGGTATCAAACTAGTTATAATGCAAAACATTACTTTTTACTTTATCAGCTACTGTCAGACTTTAATTTAAGAGGAAATATTTTTGTCTTTACAACCCCTTTAAGTAAAAATAAATAAATCGAAAAATCTGCATTTTTGATCAGTAATTTACGCCTCATGCATGCACGTTTGCGCGCATTCGCACAAATGCACACAGATTTGTCCATTGACAATTTGTCCATTCAATCTAGGAACAAGCTTACACGCATATGCGCAAAAGTACATACAAAAAAAGCCTGAAAAATTAAATGCTCAAATAGGAGTATCGTGTGCAAGAGGCCTAATGCCGCTTACACACCACTACTTTTGCCTGGCCAAATTACATCGGAATTCCATCTGAGAAAAATAGAACATGTTCTATATCTAAACTCCGATGGAATTCATCTGACTTTTTCCATTGGAAATTCCGATCGTGTGTACGCAGCATAAGACTCCATTTAGACCTATGAGTTTACAAAATTCACTAAAAAACATGTCATGGTTGCAGTGCCATACCTTGTTAATGGCACCCCAAATGCAGCATGCAAATGGGCATTTTTTTGCAATAAATATGGTAAAACATCCAGGAAAATTTGCAAACTGGAACATAGCAAAAAGCTCCATGAGCTACTTTGCTGCATTGTGGCACATAGGACAGCCCATTGAAATCAATGGGTGTTGTGCAAAACAAAATTGCGCAACAAATTGCCTTTAAAATATGCTAGGTGTGAATGCAGCCTAAAGCTACCGTGTTGAGCTTTGGGCAGTTTATAGCCATAACACACATGTAAGATGATTCCTGACTGGTTGCTGCATACAGCAACATCAACCTAATTATTGAGTCTGTAAAAAAAGAACCGTTTTCCCTGGGGAAATGAGGTGGGATGTAAACTGGTAGTTATGGACCATTAAAATGAGAGGTAGTCTCTGTACATGAGACTAAGTTACATATTAAGGGAAAGAGGAAAGTTGACCTAAAAACTGCAGTAATTAAAAGGCAATCAATCTTGTTTCAACATACTGCATATACCAAGAATATTCATTCTGATTGGTTGTTATGGGCTCCTGCACCATGCTCCTAGCATTGTTGAATTCATTCGTAAATAATTTTCAAAAAGTTTGACAGGTTTGTGCATTTTAAAGTATTAGGTTTAAGTTTTTAAATACTTAAATTAAAATTTTAAATCATGTGTACTCGAGGTGTTAAGCACATATAGAGCTATTAAGTTACAATGCTATTTTGCTCTGTGTGGTCACATAGCACTTTCACATATTTTATGAAATTTAGAGAAACTGAAAAAAAAAAAGTATTAACAGTCCAATCTCTGCTTAATGAACGGCATCCTGTTCTCTGTATGCAGTTACTGGTCTGGAACTATGAAGGGAACAGATTTGTTACAGGTCACTTAAAGTTTTCTCACCCATAAATTTAAATTGATCGCAAGTCTGTAGGCCATTAAAAAAACAGCTTTGTTTTTCCAAATCTATAAACATGGGTACCACATACCCCCAAAAATGGCTTTATTGAAAGCTGCATAAACTTTTATTAGATACTATTCTTAAACAAGATATTAATTGAGGCATAGCAGACTTTTATGAAGTGTCTTAAAACATAAGGCCACAAAATTCCCCAGCAATTAATAAGGTATAAGATTATATACATATTTGAGGAAAATAATTAAAGTAAGGGGATTTTTTATTTATTTTTATATTTTTAAGTATAAGAGTAAGAACTTAAATGTATTTATTCCAAACCATTTGGTTATGCTCTCTGACCTGTATTAGCCTTCTGGTAACTTGCTATGTTCTAAAGATATCATTTTTTTAAATTGCATTTGGGGGTCACAAAAACCAGAGCTTATATTTTAAACGTATATTGAATTTGAATATTTATACTAATAAATAAATAAATAATTATTTAAAATTTTTTGTGTAATGTTTTGCTTTTTTTGCTGCATTAAAACCCTTGGGAGAAATTTTGTTGTAGTATAAATTATAAATAACAGGGTGAGCAGCATCTTGATACCCAGGCTCATGTGCATTCTTTGCTAGCCTTCTGGTAACTTTGACAAGTGCCAGAGAGGTAGGGCTTGGCTAAGTTTGATCATAAAAACAGTGATATGCTATATTTAAAGTATATGTATACCCAGTTAATAAAATATTATATACCTACGGTAATTTTCAATATTTCAAAATCTAAAAGCTTTCACTGAAAATCATCCTTGGTAATTCTGCCATAAAGATCCTCGTTATGGCAATTTTTGCTAATAGCTTGCAATGCTTTGTCCTTAAAGTGGTTGTAAACCCTTACAACACACTTTTTGCTATAGGTAAGCCTATAATAAAGCTTACCTGTAGCTACCCTGGATATCTCCTAAACCTGAATGATTCAGGAAATATCCCCTGTATTTGCATGTGTACCCGGAAGTAACTCCAGGAGCGATGTCGGCCACTGGTGCGGTGTACAAGGACGGCTTCAGGGGCATCGATCTCAGGTAAGTAATTCATAATGAGCCAGTGTGCTATGCATACTGGCTCATAGTGCCTTTGTCTTACAGGTTTCTTTTTCTTTTGTCCTAGGGTTTACAACCACTTCAAAGCGGAGTTCCACCCAAAAATGGAACTTCCACTTTTCGGAATCCTCCCCCCCTCCGGTGTCACATTTCGCACCTTTCAGGTGGGAGGAGGGAGCAGATACCTGTCTAAGGCAGGTATTTTCTCCCACTTTCGGGCATAGATAGCCATAGTATCCGCGGATATCTACACCATGTCCGGCCCCTCCTTCCCCCCCCCCTCGCTGTCTTCTTGGAGACACAAATGTCCCGGAAGACAGCAGGGACCAGTGAGGATTGCAGCGCGACACGCGCATGCACAGTAGGGAACCAGGCTGTGAAGCCACAAGGCTTCACTTCCTGATTCCTTTACCGAAGATGGCTGCACCTCCACCTGAGAGCCGAGGGACAGATCAGCTTCGGGTGCCGACCTCGGGGGCACCCTGGACAGGTAAGTGTCCATATTTTAAAAATATATATATATATATTTGGCAGAACTCCGCTTTAATAATTTTTCCCAGTCTGACACTGATGCTTTATTACAGTGTTCTGTCACCTGCACAGGACAGTAGATTAAGCTTATCCTTTAACAGTTGCAACATATATAATAAATATAATAATTGGTGTACAGCGTCTGTTTCTGGAAAACCTCCCATACATTATAAGATGCCAGGTCCAATTTTGCCATCTATGCGCGTTTCATAGGTGGCTTGCTCTTCATTAATTTTATGCAGCACCTTGTTGATGGTGTCCTGCTACCATAACAGTAGCCCAACCAAAATTAAACTTTGCAGATCATGCTTACTGGTTCTCTTTAAAGCAGAAACGCCAGACTATATCTCAAGGGCCACCAGTTCATACATCTACATTTTACTTATGTATAAAAAGATGGGTAAGTCATACATTCAAAATATCAAGCTTATAAACTGTAACTTTTTTTCAGGTGTTTACTGTGCACAGCAAATTTGGTTGCTTATTGCCATGGATGTACTGTAGACATGATTGGCATTGTTACAAACATCATCCCTTTACAGGCGAACTATCGTGGTTTTAGCCTTTGCATTATGAAAATGTTTTTTATAAAAATATATTACATGACAATGAACAAGAGCACTGTGGATTATCCAAAAAGACAGCACAGCAGAATCTCCCTGTCCTTAGATTCCCCCTGCCTCATTGAAACCTTAATAGGAACTGTATGATGTGGGCCGAATCATCTTCTTGCATTTTCAAAATTGTAGCTTGAGCTACAGAGCTCTGTAAACAGGCGAGAGGAGTCGGAAGGCATGCTTCTGTTGTCCACCAACACAGAAAAAGCCTTTGATAGACTTGACTGGATTTTCATGCAGCGTACTTTAGCCTATATAGGGATTTTAGAACCCATGCTTGCTTGGATCAAGGCTTTATAATCTACACCTTCAACAGCTGTTTGTATTAACAAAGCCAATGCAGGCTCTTTCTGATATTCACAACAGGATTAGACAAGGCTGTGCTCTACCCCTTCTGATTTTTATTTTAACCCTTGAATTATTTTTACAAGTCTGTATTATCCCAGACATTTCTGTCTTACTTTTACGGGATTATCATTACAAGGTTGCATCATATGCCAACAACCTTTTTTTCTATGGTACAAATCCAACAATTTTACTACCATCCCTTTTATGAACATATGGGCAGACATATGGCTCCTTATCAAACTTTAAAGTAATCTGAAAAAAATCAGAAGCTTTAAACATACCCATGAATTAATCTACATTGAAGGCCCTTCACCCTAGTTTTCCATTCTAATGGGTAACCCAATCTATCAAATACCTGGGCACACACATACCTGCAGATCTTGTATTTTCTTGGTTCAGGAGGTGTAATTTTTTAAAATCAAATGTGATGCCCCTGCTGCTATACCCGCTACAAGACATTACCCATACAAATCTCTTGGGCTTTATTCCATTCTAAAATGTCAGAATTAATTCAACAAGGGCAGGGAAAGGTACCTCGCTTTAGCAGAGACATCCTGATCCAGCCAAAAGTTAGAGGTAGTGTGGGATTGCCAGACCCAGAATATTATTGCACTGCAGTACACACGGCATGAAAGATAGATTGGTGCAGGCACAGTGCATTTAAACTTTGGGTCTCTTTTGAACAAGATTGCTCACCTGTACCACTAGCTGGTACACCATGGCCAGGACAACATGTGCCTAAGTCTTTGCATAAGCATGCTTTAAAAGACCCAACACATTGTTGGAGAAGCTAGTTCTCGGAACTGGGCTCTATTGGCCGAGAGCTTAACTCCCTTTCTGCCCATTGTGGGCACGAAAAATAATTACATTCCTGGATAAATGTCTGCTTTGATCTTTTAATGCCTGTGTTTTACTGTATCCTGTGAACTGTTTTGTATAAATAAAAATTGTTATTTGAAAAAAAAAAAAAAAGACCCAACACTGCGGGAAATGGACAGATACTTTTCCCTTTTTAACATTTTGAGCTTTCCCTCCCCTATGACTCCTATTTTAAGGCACCGTGGAGTTGAGTTACTAAAACTGGAAAGTGCAAAATCTGGTGAAGCTGTGCATGGTAGATAATCAGCTTCTAACTTTGGTTCGTTAAATTAAGCTTTGACACTTTGCACCAGATTTTCCACTCTCCAGTTTTAGTAAATCAACCCCACTTTTGCATGTGAATTGACCGAGAAGTCATGAGGACAGCAAAGCTCCAATAAGTGACTGAGTGGAGCAATTTCTCCTCCATTTCTGCTGTTTATAAAGTCCCCAAGCTCAGTGCCTGGTGCCAACACCAGTTATCACATTTCCCGCACTCTTTACCCAAAACCCCACCTCACCTGAAAACTGTCGCAGGAGTTTTTTATTTCTTAGCTACCAATTCCTTGTAAATTCACACTCACAGGTTGAAACAAACAGAAGAAGGACCTACAAATCAAATTTACGGAGAATCAAAAGAGCAGGATACTGCAATAAATATCAGGAGATCTGCTACAAGTTTGTGACCAGATGGTATAGGAAGCCGTCAGTCTTCGCAAAACTTGTCCCACAACATAGTGCTACTTGTTGGCATTGTGGAACACATACAAGTTCACTTTTACATATTTTTTATAACTGCCCTATGTGATGGACTCTTGTACTCCAAAATAATATGTCCACCGTATAAGTTTCCCCTGCCCGGTACCAGCATGATCCAAGATCCCATAGCCCACCCAGTCACTTGTGTAGGGTGGTAAAAAGCATAAGACTGTTTATTTAACACAAGCACAAAGAGATATACACTCAGGGACAACCCCCTCTTTTTTGCATAATGACACAGGGCGGGATAAACTTTAGACCATCTTTAGGAGGGGCAACTGGAGAAATCCCCCCACCCCCTATAGCATCTAATCAGGCAATTAACAAACAAATAACCCACACCCCACCTCAAATCTAGCAATGGTCTGAAACAAAAGGTGGAATTTATCTTCAAATATTTCTTGAGCGATATTGTTCAGAAATATTACTGTCCCAAGTTAAAGAGCCCCGATGTGGTTGTACGGTGAGTCTGGTTAATGTAAACCTGACCTTGCACATAGGAGTGGCCAGGGGAGCTGGACAAGGAGTTTCCAGAGCTCTCTAAGGTAAGCTGGGTTCCAGTGTGAATGAAATTCAAGACATGGAAGACCTCACCGCAGCCTTCAGAGACAAGACTTTTGATTGATCAGACCCAAAATTGTATTATTTGGAATAATTTAAATGTTATGCTAAATATAAACAACTGTTTTTTGGAGTCAGAACTTCCCTCCATGCACTGATTCCCCTTCGCTATACCCCAATCGCATGGGTATGGATATCTATAGGTATATATTGGTGTGTGTTAATTATATTTTAGCTATACCTCCACTCTTTTTTCTCTCAGTTATTCTTACTTCTAATCTTATTAGATCTTAATCTCCTGTCCTATTACAAGTTGGAAAACTTCCCCCCCGTTTCATTACACTTCCCAGTTCCTACTCCCTTGACTTATACCTCAATGATCCTCCCCAGGTACTTTATAAAATAAGAGTAGTTTGAACGAACATTCTATGTCAAGTCTGTTTACTGTTTCTCTTAATATTTTGCGTTATATATGATTATACTATGTAACGTGGCAAGCTGCCCTGTACCTTTAAATGTACTATGCGAAAATGTATTTTTCCTTACTGTCTATTTTCTGATTGATGACTGCTTCTTTTTTTAGTGAAGCTCTTAAATAAATAATACTTTTTTTTTTTTCTCCTGGGAGCAAGAAAATATATAAAAACTACTAGACATTCACTAGCACAAAATAAAATACACAAGGCTCGAGCTATGACTAACAGGAAGAGTACTGAATCTTAGTAAATGTCAGACCTGTGTACCTTATTTATTTATGTCATAATTTAAGGGTTGAGGTAGCAACCATGTTAGCTGTCTACAGTTATTTATAATTTTGCACATAGGGCATGCAAGCATACAGCAGTCCAAGTGTCTTCAATCCATTACTGACCAGCTAAAACTTTACCGCAAGAAAAAAGTGCAATGTCTATCCAAAGATTCTTTATGAAAAAGAGAATATAATCAATACTATTTGACATTTTG
Organism: Rana temporaria; assembly: GCF_905171775.1. Lineage (NCBI taxonomy): Eukaryota > Metazoa > Chordata > Amphibia > Anura > Ranidae > Rana > Rana temporaria. The sequence continues at coordinate 218,761,170 of NC_053491.1, read as the reverse complement.
TCATGCTTTACAATATTATATTTGGCAGAAAGCTGAAGTATAGCCTTAGAGGTCATTAACACAGAAGAAGTACACTCTATACAGTGGTGAACTAGTGGACTACAGCTAAATAATGATGTTATTTACTACACCTAAGAGCATTCCAGGACATGAAATGGCTTGGGAAGATTACAAAAAACAGCACAGACATTGAGATGAGTTAAATTTAGTCAACGACACTGAAACATATTAGCACGAAATAAGCAACTCAATAGCACACATCATCCTACCCCTGGAGCTTGAGTCAGGCCACCTCATTGATGATGGTTTATTATGGTAGTTGCAAATGCTCTAACATATCTTGGTTCTGTAATGCTACCTTGCGACCCCTGCGCGGGTCCCGGCCATGTTGTAAGCCAGATGTTGGCTGTGCTGTTGTACGTTTGTATTGTCTATGTGTTTATAAAAAAGAAAAGTATATTTCACCACCATGGTTTAAACTATAGCATTTTCATATGCTTTCGTAGTGCCAATAACTAGTACAGTGGCGGTGAGTTGGTCTCTTTTAAAAAGAAAAAAAATTGAAGTTTACAACATACCAACTTTCATGATAATTTGCATTTAGCATAGACCTTATTATATGTTTGCATGATTTATGTGCAGGTTCATTTAAAACAAGGGTCTATTTTAAAGTCTGGAAGTAAATTACAGCCTCTGTTCATCAAAGCAGGCATGCACTATCATATGTGAATGCCAGCTTGGTATATACCAGTCTAAAAACAATCCGTTTCTAGAAATATACAGAATCCAAGTCAAGAAGATAAAAGGAATTACAGAGTCAAATATGGATCTGGAATTTAGAACCAATCATTCTTAGACCTAGAAATAGCCAGGAATAAAAGGTCTGCAAGGCCAGCACCAAAAGCAAAAATACATCTTTTTAGTACTTGCTGTGTAATTTAGGAAACGCTTTGCTATTCAATGAATTTCAGTCAAACCTGCAAATGTACAAGAAATAATAAACTCTGATGAACTGCTGATTATTTTTTAAGAAAAAGGAGCCTTTGTTAGCCTTAGGCCCCATACACACGAGAGGATTTATCCGCAGATACGGTTCAGCGGACCGTTTCCACGGATAAATCCTCTCAAAGATATCCGCTGATTTCGATGGGATGGAGTGTACACACCATCCCATTGAAATCCGCGCGGAAATCCTCTGCCGATGACGTGTCGCGCCGTCGCCGCGATTATGACGCGGCGACGGGCGCGACGCTGTCATATAAGGAATTCCACGCATGCGTCAAATCATTACGACGTGTGCGGGGAATCCCTTTGGACGAATGGATCCGGTAAGTCTGTACAGACGAGCGGATCCATCCGTTGGAATGGATTCCAGCAGATGGATATGTTGTGCAGCACAACAAATATTCGATCTGCTGGAATCCATCCCAGAGGAGATTTCTCCGCGGAAACAGATCCGCTGGCGTGTACACACCATAGGATCTATCCGCAGAAACCCATTTGCTGGGATTTATCTGCGGATGGATTCTATCGTGTGTACGGGGCCTGACTCTTGAGAAGGGTTATTGGATATGAAGGCAGCTTCAGTTTTGGATCAGATATCTTCACACAAATAATAGAAATAGTCATTACTGGTCCATTTCTTGAGAAGATAAAAATGTATCAGTAGGCAGGACAGTGAAGAAAGATTGAGCAAATGATAGCAGATTTTTCAGATTCACAACAGTACACTGTGGTAACCACCCATTACCGCAACACACAGTAACACATGTTGCCATTTATTCTAAATGGCATGTCAGTGTACCTTCCCTCCACAGTTGTGTTGCAACAAAATGTGCAGTAACGCACTACCATGTGCTGTCAACCATGCTATATGCACATTTTTCTTGCCTGATGGAGTGCGTTAGCCTGTCCATTAAAATGCGTAGGATGTTTCATGGCAATGCACAATAAAGTGCAACATAACATGTGTCAACATGTGAGTATTTAACTTGTCACAACAGACCTGAGTGGTGTGACGGGGCCCTTAGTGCAATTGTCCTTTAAATGCCACCCCAAGAAACCCCTGGAGGAGAGAGGACAGGCAAGTTGATTACTCACAGGGTGCTGTGGAGAAAACAGGATCATTTAAAAAGATAATGTCAAAAAAATTTAAAAGTAGACCCATCATAAGAGAGATATCTAGCAGCACTAGGTTCATTGTTTGGCATCCCAACCACAACACCTCCTTGGAGTTTGCATGTTCCCCTAGTGCCCTCATGGTTGTCCTCTGGGTACCCTGGTTTCCTGCCACACTCCAAAGACATGCTGGTAGGTTGATTGTATCCTATCCAAATTGGACCTAGTATATGCATGTGAGTTAGGAATCTTAGCTCCTCGAGGGCAGGGACTGATGTGAATATATATGTAAAGCGATGTGTAAATTGATGGCGCTATATAAGTACCTGTAATAATAAATATAGAGGCTGCTAGAGCCAGAACAAGATAACAGATCAAACAGAGCAAAGTCAAAACTAACAGTCTGCTTACTGCAAAGTATTGAAGTCAGATGGTCAGCATGACAGCCAGGCAACCAGCTTTTTCAAACTGAGAGCTAAGCAATCCTAAATATATCTGCACAGTATAACAAGAACAAATTTTTTATAGCTAGCAGTTTTACAGACCAGGTGCCACTACTTCAGCTCCTTACTGTTCTATGGAATACAAGGGAAAATTAAATCAGTGCAATGGTGACACCCACACTGAGCCATCTCTCTCCCTTAAATCTACCTAAGTACTTTCCCTTCCACAGCAGGTGTTGCAGCTGTGAGCTTGATTCCAACTTCCAGATGGCGTTCTGCATTTCTGTATAAAGATGGATTTCTGTTAATTACAGCAGCTATATTAAAAAAAAAAAAAAAAATGATTTAATGACTTTGAAGTAAAAAAAAAAAAAACGTTCCTTTTCTAAAGCTCACAGAAATGTCATCAAATATCAATTGAACAAAAATTCCACTCGATCTATCCTCAGAGGCCCAGCTATTATCCTATTGGGCGCTACCATCTTGCCTTTTGCACAGTAGAGAGAGGGTGCAGCCAGGTTGTCAATCACAGGCAACACATCAAAGACTGCTCAGACCACCTTGGGGTTAGTTCTGGAAATTTAGATGAGGGTTTAGCTAATTTTGAATTCAGAATATGTATATCAGAAACAGTACATTACCTCTGCTTAGGTAGCATATTTTGTGGAGGGTTACTACAATGGCCGGGGGATAAAAAAATGTAAAACTATTTTTTTCTGCAGCTGCTTCTAGATTTCCTACCCTTAGGCTTGATTAACACCTATGCAGGTTGAATGTGAAGTGTTCTTCAGTGCATTTTGCAGTGCTTTCTGCGTTTTTGGCCAATTTGTTCTTGTGCAGATAAAAAAATGCCAAAATGCAATTAGCGGTAAAATCACGGCAAGAATGCACTAAGTGCTTTTCTGCAGTTTCTCCATTTCAAGTCTTTTGAACCAAAATAAAACAAAAAAAAAATGTTTTGCGTATCAAAAAGTCCATAACCCTTTCCAAAAATGCAGTGGCTGAAAAAAGCATAGAGTAGAGGTGTGAACGTGTCTCATAGGAAACCATGTTAAATGGACTGTAGTGCGTTCTTCAAAAAGCTAAATGCACCAAAAAACACATAGGTGTGAACCGAGCCTAACAAAAAAGCAGAAAACGACTCCATGTTTTTATGCTGTAGGTATTTAATACCAAACTGCACAGCTAAGTTAAATATAGCAATTTCACATTAATTAGCAGAGTTCACACTTTGCTATGCAAATTAAACAGATTTTTTTATATTGCTTCCCCACAAAGTAATATTTCAGTTTATTTTTACCCACCTATAAGAAAACTGGACATTTTGCAAATTACTGCAAATTGGTAGGGGTTTACTAAAACTGGTGCACACAGAATCTGGTGCAGCTGTGCATAGTAACCAATCAGCTTCTAGGTTTTAGGTTGGGTTCACACTGGTCCGACAAACGCTCCGACATTGGGAGCTCATGTCGCAGGACGTGTAAAAGTCAATGTTTCACTATGAGAGCTGTCTTAACTGGTTCCGACACAAGTCGGTCTAACTTTGAAAATGCTCCCTGTACTACTTTGGTCCGACTTTGATCCTACTTCAGCCCATTGAATATCATTGAAGTCGGCTCAAAGTAGGATCCTTGTCCTAACCATCTGATATTTGACATCTGACATGTGATTGCAGCAGCCGTAAAAGGAATTTATCTCACTCTGGGATAGTTTTGATTGGACAAAGAACAAGTCAGACTATCACAAAGTCGGATCAAAGTAGTATCCTGTTCATGAACGTCGGATGGATGTAGGACCAATGCAGGACCAATGTAGGACCGATGTCGCAGAGCAAAGTAGGATGAAAGTCGTACTACTGTCGTGTCTATAGTGTGAACCCAGCTTTAGGCTGGGTTCACACTGATATGACAGTCATACGACTTTCATCCTACTTTGCTCTGCGACATGAGTCCTACATCGGTCCTATATTGGTCCTACATCCATCCGACTTGAATGAACAGAATACTACTTTGATCCGACTTTGTGATAGTCTGACTTGTCCTTTGACCAATAAAAACAATCCCAGTGTGAGATAAATTTCATTTTACTGCTGCTGCAATCACCATGTCGGATGTCAAAAGTCAGATGGTTAGGACAAGGATCCTACTTTGAGCCGACTTCAATGATATTCAATGGGCTGAAGTAGGATCAAAGTCGGACCAAAGTAGTACAGGGAGCATTTTCAAAGTTGGACCGACTTGTGTCGGAACCAGTTAAGACAGCTCTCATAGGGAAACATTGATTTTCACACGTCATGCGACATGAGCTCCCAATGTCGGAGCGTTTGTCCGACAAGCGTGAACCCAGCCTAACTGTCAAAGCTTATTTGAACAAGTGAAAGTTATAAGCTGATTGGTTACTGTGCACAGCTGCACCAGATTCCAAGAGCTCCAGTGATCGTAAATTTTCCCCAGTACACCATCCAAAACAATTACTGTATAAAGCCTGACAAAACAATCCAAGTTATTTTGAAAGCTTGTATCTTTAATAACTCAAGTTAGCCAATAAAGGGTGTCACTTAAACGTAATCAATGGCTGACATGGTACAACGCTCTACTAACAAAAGTAAACAAATTCTTCAACTCTACTGCAAAACCTACACTTGTGAAGTAACTCAACGTCTTGTCTGTCAAATTTCATAATGTAAGCTAGAACATTGAAATAATTCATTTTGATAATGGGATTCCTGTCTGGAGAGTTAGAATTACTCTGGAAAGAAGCTTCAGCTGCTTAGCAATGCATCTGCATGTAACACTGAGGCCGCGTACACACGATCAGTCCATCCGATGAGAACGGTTCGAAGGTTTTTAGATTTGTTTTACCCTTTAGGCGTGAATGGGTTCAATTACACATAATGAATAACTTGTTTAACAATGAACCTCATATTTTTGTTTTTCACAGCAGGGGTCTCCAAACTTTCAAAACAAAGGGCTAGTTCAAACTATCCTTCACACTAGCCAGACTATGGCCAATGGAAAAAAAAATACCCTGGCATCAGTGGCCAGTGGGAGTAAACAATGCCTCAGGGTTCAAAGTTATGGGGGGGGGGGGACATCTAGCACCTGTGGTTAGTGGGAGGAGAAATAATGCCTCATTGTTGGTGTCAGTGAGAGGAACTTTGTCCATCAACGTTATTGAGAAGAATAGTGTCCAATTATTGTTTTCATTGTAGTCAGTGGGAGGAATTGTGGCCTATCATTGGTGTCAGTAGGAAATAATGCCCTATCGTTGCTTTCTGCAGGAGCAAGAGTGGCCCATCTTTGGTGTCAGTGGTAGGAATTGTTCCCAGACTGCTGATCATATTCAGAGGAAAAGGCAAGCAAAGGGCTGCTTTTTGGAGTCCATTGTTTTTCAAGCATTAAAGCGTCACTAAAGGCAAAACTTTTTTTTTTATAGTTCTGGATAGAGTGGAGAGGGATTAGACTCCTGTCTGATTTGTATTACTGTGTCCCCATTAGGGATATTCACCCTCTTATTGAAATTCCCATTCTCCAATTCTCAAATACTGCCAATTTACTATAGAAAATCAGAATCAGGATGCTGCATAGATGCTTTAGTAATTTTATTCCATCAAGGTCACCCCTGATGGAATAAAATTTACTACATTTGCAACATTATTTGTGTGGCATCCAGACTTTCTTCTCTTTTTCACTCTCCCTCTCTTTGCGTGTGTGTATATATATATATATATATATATATATATATATATATATATATATATATATCACGCAAAGAGAGGGAGAGTGAAAGAAAGATGCCACACAAATAATGTTGCAAATGTAGTAAATTTTATTCCATCAGGGGTGACCTATATATATATATATATATATATATATATATATATATATATACACACACATACATATATACACACACTCATATGTATAATACCATAATTGTCATAGAAATAACAACCAGCATTTTAAATGCAATGTATGTATAAACTGTAATTACAAAAAATTACATGAAATTACATGAAATAAAAACCCCCCAAAGAAATGTAAAGGTCACAATCTATGCAGCATACGTATCATCTGATCACACTATGCACTGTGCCAATTGATGGCTTGCAAGCATGGGACAAAATGTGAAGCCTGTCTTTGATGTTGTATTTCTAAGAGCCTTGCACAGCAGATTGCTGTTTCATGTAATCTTCTAGCAGTGCAGTTAATACATAACTGTTGTGCGTATCCAGGCTATGTCACTATGGAAATGTACCAGAGGAAGCAAGTTAACAAATTACTTCTGTTTCTCTGCTGCTTTCCTAGTATGTGCTGCTGAGACTGAAGGAAGGAGGGGATAAAGACTGTCTTTATATTGCTTCAGGCTCTCCTTAAGCCAAAGCAGACACACTTCGCCTATTAATTTAAAGTTTCCACATATGGAACGTGTAAATGTAAGTATATATGCAAGATCTCAAGTGTGCTGCTGAAATATAATGGGCTATTGAGAGCTTTAACACACTCAATTACATGGCATTATCATAAGGTCTATTATTCAAATCTTTCTGTGAACAAATCGCACAGTGTACTATTTCTTTTTTTTTTTAAAACATGCAAATTTCTTGAATTTGAAAATAGTTGCTTTAAAGACTTTGAAATATAATCAAAATACAAAGAAGTAATATTTTAAGGAGAGTGGTTCCCAAAATCAAATAATTTTTTTATTTCAAAATGGGGATTTATTTTCTAAGTGAAATTTGTTTATAGATATTAGTGATTTGCATTCAAAAAAAGTGATTCTTGATGAATACGTATTGGAACAATTTTTTTCTTGGCTCTCCAGATTATCGAGTGTTCTGCATGGGTAGATATTTACTGGCCAGCACTTTCCTGCACTTGGAAAATGCAATTTAAAGTGGAGTTCCGCCAAAGCTATAAATACTGCAACTGCTGACTTTTAAAATAAGGACACATACCTTTCCAGGGCGCCCGCGATGTCGGTGCCTATCTATCCCTCGGCTCTCGGGTACTGCCGCCGTAGTCTTCTGTGAGGGAATCAGGAAGTCAAGCCTTGTGGCTTCACTTCCTGGTTCCCTACTACAAATGCGCGACTTGTGTCTCCCAGAAGACAGCGTGGGGAGGATCGGGGAAGGTGCCAGAAGTGGCTCGGGTATCTATGTCCGGAAGTGGGAGCAAAATACCTGTATTAGACAAGTATCTGCTCCCCCCTGAACGGTGGCAAATGTGACACCGGGGGGGGGGGGATCTGAAAAGCGGAAGTTCCTTTTTGGGTGGAACTCAGTTTGAACTAAGAGAACCAATCAGAATTAATAAGACTCTAATGGGGGTACAGAAATCCTAGTTGATGCCATATTTTACTGTAAGTCAACGCTGTATCCTGGCCTTAAAGTAGAACTATAGGCAACACTTTTTTTTCCATTTTGGATAGAGTAAGGGAGGGTTATAGCCCCTGTCAGTTTATTTTTTTACCATCCCTGTCCCAATGCAGAGATCTCCCTCCACTTTCTGCCCCATACCTAAACAGGAAGTGAGAGGAAATCTATGCAAATTAAGGGAATCCATTGCCCATTCCCCAGGCCCTAAGAAAAAGTGTCCCCACTCGAAAATTTCAGGGTGTGTCTTATTCAACATTTCAACAGAAAGGTGTGTGGCCTTGATAGGAAGGGGTGGGTCATATTTAAATTAGGGGCTGCACAAGTTTAGTCAGGCCTAGGGCAGCACAAAATCTAAATACACTACTGCTGTAAGTTGTATATTATCATTGCCCTATTGTACAACCCTTTTGATAAGTTATACAGTAAAAATGTACATGTAGCTTTTCCAATAAAATGAACTTGCAATGGGGTTAGCAAGTGTAAACTCTTAAAATTAGTTGGCTACGGGTTTGAAAAATACAAAATATATTCTCAGTGCATGCCAATAAATGTCATGATTCAATAAAATACACTTCAGTTTAAGCTCAGTTGAAAAAACAAATTACATTAAAAAAACATAAGTGAAAGGCCATTAGGTACAGATGTAGGTCATAATGTCACTGCCAATTAACCTGCCTGGCGGTCTTCCCGAGTCTGACACGGGGTTAGATTTTCCTGCTGCGAGCGGAAACCCCGTGTCAGACTCGGGCTTGCCTCGCTAGATCCACAGGCACAAGTTACTTACCTTGTCCCTGGATCCAGCGATGCCACCGCACTGTGTGAGCGAGTGGGTCCTCGCTCGATTCACACAGTGCCTCCGTGTGACGCCGATCTCCGTTCCCTGCGACGTTACGACGCACGGGGACGGAGAACGGCGCCAAATTCAAAAAAGTAAACAAACACCTTACATACAGTATACTGTAATCTTATAGATTACAGTACTGTATGTAAAAAAAACACACCCCCCCTGTCCCTAGTGGTCTGTCCTGTGTCATGCATGTCATTTTATATAATAAAAACGTTTCTTTCTCCCTGCAAACTGTAGATTGTCCATAGCAACCAAAAGTGTCCCTTTATGTCAAAAATAGTTTTAGATCAGCTAAAAAACAGCGATAATAAATTATAATCACTTGCAGAATTGTGCGATAGCGATTTGTGGGGAAATTCGTCATAAAAAAAAAAAAATAATGACAGCAACAATTCTGCAACTGAGCAAATTTCAGTGATTTTGATTTGATTACATTATTGAATAATTTTTATTATAATTATATTATTATTTGTTATAATTATTTATAATTATTTATTATATTATAATTTATAATTTTGTTTTTAAAAAAATGTCATACCCGGGATGCCTATTAGAAGCTTGTTTGGTCAGATTTAAGTGAGTTATTTCTAAAAATTACAGACCTACAATATAAAACGCCAAATTTCCTTGCAAATAATGGTACCGCTTTTAGCATGTTTTTTCTGACAGAATCATACCGCCAGGGAGGTTAAATAAAGAAAAAACAATAATTTCAGATGATTATTCTGTTCTAATTTAGGACTGCCAAGTGATGTTTTTAAAATGTAGCCAGGGCAGTGTAGAGGAAAATCCAGTGTAGGGTTCTCCTAATTAGGGTAGAGAGACTCATCATTGACTGACCTTGCCTGAAGAAAGAGCGCTTTACATTGTGAGCTGAGGGCTACATGCCTCCAATCATCACATAACATTAATAGAATAACTTTGAGGAAAGCAATTTTCTGCCAGGATACTCAAATGAAGTCAGAGGGAGTTTCCCATCTACTGATGCTTTCCAGGACTGACAGGCTGGGTGAGGTTTGCTTTGTATCCACATTCCCCTGCAAATCTGGCATTACAAACACCACACTTACTGTGTTACAGCAATGAGACACCGAAATGAGTTCCTGTCATGGTGATTTAAAGAAGAACTAATAGCTGTACCATGGAATAATGTGATGACACATAATCGAGTAAACCTGATTCTTAGAAACATGACACATAGTTGATTTACTAAAGGCCGATAGATGGTTCACTTTGCAAGAAAGGTTGCACATTGCAAGGGAATTATCTACAGAGCTTAGTGAATAAAGTGAAGCTCAGCTCACTTCCATTATGTAATAATGTGCTAGCAAAAATGCATTTTTTTTTTAAAAATTTCTGCTATTCTATGCAAAGTGAAACTTCACCTCATTCATTAAAGGGGTGTTCCAGGCATTTTTTGTGTTTATTAAAAGTCAGCAGCTACAAAAAGTGTAGCTGCAGGCTTTTAATAAACACACACTCACCTGCTCCACATTCCAGCGACGCGCCGACCGGGGCTCCGCTCCTCTTCCCCCCTCCCCGGCCGGCGTCTTCATCCTAAGTGTGGGCACCCGGCCGTGACAGCTTTCGGCTTCACGGCCGGGCACCCACTGCGCATGCGTGAGTGGCGCTGCTCTCTCTCATTGGACAGGCGATCGCATGGGACCTGTCATGTGTCCCAGGCGATCGCCTACTGCAGCCCCTTCCTGTAGGCGATTAAGCTATTCGCCTACGATGCCCCTCGGCGGAAGGAGGAAGTGGGACAGGAAGTCCCACTCCTCCTGAAGCCCCCACTAACCCCCCAAAAAAATTACATGCCAAATGTGGCATGTAAGGGGGCGAGGAGTGGGTTAAGCGGAAGTTCCAATTTTGGGTGGAACTCCGCTTTAAGCTCTGAAGAACAGTGAAACTTTCCTTGCAAAGTGAACAGCTTATAGCTTTTAGTAAATTAACTTCATAAACAGCCAGGCTGTCTAAAAATGTAAGGAATAGCTATCGGTCACTAAATTAATTTAAAATGTTTACAATGTATGCTGGCTAATTAGAACATGTTTTATTAAACAATAAATAAAATATACATATATATATATATATATATAAATAAATATATATATATCATCATATACTGTTCATGTATTGAATATATGTAAATTATGTGCTTTGTATTTCCAAGAAGTAATTTTGCCATTTAGGTTTGAATCTTCAGTATTCAACATTCTGGAATTTTAGCTCTGCCCTATCCATTTTTTTTTTTTATTTTAGAATTGGACTGCTGTTTGCAAAATAATTGTTTAGCCGAAAAATACGTTCTAAAAAAATTGTACACTAAAACTAAAAAAAAAAAAAAGATTCCTAAATCTTATTTAACGTCCTTTAGAATGACAAAAATGAACACATGGTGCAGTGTGCAATCCATCCAAAAACTGGGCTTTGTGTAGACATAGTAACACAGCCCCTCACGGTAACAGAGTGATGAAACATCTAAGCTATGTTTAACTGTGATTACATAATGCTCCTCAATGGACCACTTCAGTGCATAGTTCATGCTTGAATTTTTGCTTATTTATTTGAGACCCCTTGTGTCCAGCTAAATTCTATATTTTAATATAAGGTCTACAAATGATCCCAGCTGAATTGATAGTGTGCTGCTGCAAAGATAAAAATGCTACTATTCAACTGTGGTTTCCTGAAAAACAATGCCAAAGGGTCCTGAAAAATGTATACCTTGTTTTACCTCTAAATGTCAAGCTGATATATTTGGAAAATGAGACTTGGAATCCCACATTCTCACCACCACCTGAAACAAGTAAGAGTAAAACTGTGTCCTTGGATAGTTAGCATCAATACTGCTATTATCAATAATATATACATCATATAAATGAAATATATTCTGTGCAACTCAACAGATTTCACCTAAATTGAAATCTTAAAACTTTGCGCATTCAGACTATGAAACTGCTGACTACATAAAATAAGTAAACTTTACATGATGGTTATCTGGAGGGACAGACATAGGTCTGGAGCTAAGATTTTATAAGTAGAATTGTAATTACCAAAACAGAAAAATACACAGACTTTGTATTACATTAAATGAGAGTGTAGTGATCTCAAGCTAGAAAGTTTTTATTGTAAGTTAACACAACGTCCGATTGTCGTTCAATGTGTACAATAATTGTATGGAAATAATCAAACGTATTTAGTGGACATGGCTGGAATGGGTCACGTACACTATATCACTTGCTCTAATACTAATCTAGTATGTAGCTACATTTGCCTCTGCCATTCAATAATTTTCGCACAAGTTAATATAATTTTTGGTTATATCATTATACGCACCTTCTCTTGTCCGATAGCGAGTACTAGGCTTTACTCTGCTGTTCAAATCAACCCCCTCTCTTCTTAACCCCCTCTCTTCTTACTCCAGCTGACCCAGAGCTATGTTCTATATAAAAAATATGTAGCTGTATACCTTATTCACGTGACTTCCCACTGCTCTCCTCTCTCGATATGACAGCTGCAGCGGGAGGGGCTGCAAATCCTTCGCTGACATCAGCCGGGAGGAGGAGAGAAGGAGAGAGGCGGGTGGTCACGTAGGCGCAGAGTGGCATTCTAAAATAAGGTATACAGCTACATAATTTTTATGTAGAACATACACTGGAGCTCATAACATAATAGAGGGGAATCTTTAAAGTACATGGAGGGGGAGAGAGGAGAGACAGAGGATGACGGAGGTACGTAAACTGACTACAGTACCGGGGGCTCAGCAGCCATGATAAACGTGGTCAGTTTACAGAGGGGAGGGCAACACCAGCCAGGTATTTTAGATGATAGAAAGGGCCAAATTACCCAGCACAAGCACTGTGCTGTTATTCATGCTTTAAAGGAACAGGATCCATTTTTTTTAGTGGCCTATGTCTTCAGGCTCCATACATTTCCTTTCTCACTTCTAGAGATCATACTCTGCTATGTACATTATCTTCTCCTCCCCTCGCATTTAGTCACTTCTCGGCCCTCTTGCATACATGATATGTTTGGGAATTTTTTAGATTTTTTAATCATACTTATCTAGGGGGATGCAGCATTGGTTAAATGCTGCATCTGTACCCCGCTGGCTCTAGCACTGATAACCGAGCGATCAAACACTGCCAATCGCTTGGTTCTCACAGTTCCGTGAGCAGAGAGCTGGTGACTGACAGTCAAAGCTCTCTTCTCTGCCCCCCCCCTCACTCACTGGAGTGCTGGTCTGTGAAGGGGGCAGGAGCAGTTGGCTTAGACTCTCAGCGGCTCACTGAAAGGATGAGCCGGGTGCCGGCTAGCCCGCTGTCTGCTGAAAACAGAGTGCAGAATAATATTTACCTCTGTGATCAACAGGGGAAGTACAGCCAAATGAGCTTTGGCCGTACTTCTCCTTTAATGTGCTTCCTTCCTTAGAGTTTGCTGACCATTGTTTCTACTGAGTGAATAGCAAAGCATTGGCTAAGTAGCGTGTGCATATTATGAGAACACACAAGATCTTTCAGTTGTCTCCATTTTCCTCAAAGAATGGTGAACCATCTGTGAGCCTGTAAGTTTGCCTAAATAGCAAGTATTTTATATGAGAGAAATTCCTAATTGAAAGTTTATATGACAAAAACACTTTTACCCAGATTAGCCTACAGGAAATCACTAAAGCATTTCATAAGTTTAAATTATGTTAACTTAGTAATGGCAGTCCTGCTGAACTAATACCGATTTGCTTATTAAAGTAAGGAGCATTTTACTCAGCAGGATACAGATAAAGAAAAGCGCTAGCACTCAATACCAGTGTATTTAGACTTCCGTATGCCAGTAGCATTTTTTTAGGCTGCTGCCTTGATACTTATTTCACATTGTCTACTATATTCATAATAATAGATAACTTTCTTGTATTAACAGCACTATTTTTCAGGGCTACAACAGTTCTACAGAATCAAACCTACCCTAAGAATTAGTAACAGCCTGCTAAGATCAGAGATTGAATTGAGTGGATTCCTTCATACAATGTATTATAGACCCAGTGCAAACATACATGCAGGGGAGACTTTTAGCAAAATAAGTAGCTGTACCTAAAGCCCAGAGCAGTTTGTTAAAAATACTTCTAAAATATTGCCATAATTCTTGGCATTTGGCTCCAGAGTGCTCTGCATCATTTCCCTGAATTTGGAGTAGAAAAGCTTTTATAGTAAGCAAGTCACAGGGAGGGTACTAGTATAAAATTTTCCAGTTCAGGCTCAAGCTGTTATCAATCAAGCTGCTGGAGAAGGGAGGAGCAGGAATGCGGCTTCCTGCTGTAGGCGTCTAGTACTAGCTGATTATTTGGATGTACACAGTGTAGGGACAGTCCTAGCCAGAAGCGCACACACAGAGGTGGCTCCATGGCACCCTGTAAGGGAATGAAGTCACCCTAAGGCCGCATACACACGGTCGTTCTCATCGGTTAACCGATGAAGCGGACTGATGGTCTGATGTGCCTACACACCATCAGTTAAAAAAACGATCGAGTCCAACGCGGTGACGTAAAACACAACGACATGCTGAGAAAAAAGTTCAATGCTTCCAAGCATGCGTCGACTTGATTCTGAGCATGCGCAGGTTTTTAACCGATGCTTTTGCATACTAACCGTCGGTTTTGACCTATCGGTTAGGCGTCCATCGGTTCAATTTTAAAGCAAGTTCTAACATTTTTGACCGAAGGATAACTGACCGATGGTGCCCACACACCATCTGTGCGGCACATCGCATGTGATTCGCACAGGAGTTACACATACAATGTCAGTGCGGTGCGATTTGAGTTATTAATTTGTATGGCTCAAATACACTGCATCCGCACAAAAAAGGTGTAGGACCATTTTATTCCCGCACTGGAATCGGATCGCATGTGTGTTTACATCTATGTAATCCGATTCTGCCAATCTCACTGTGTTTTGTGAACCGTTTTGGGGTGTCATTAATTTAACATTGACACATGCTGTGGTTTGCATGGATACCGTGCAATTTCGCACTGCATATATGTGAACCAAGACTAAAGCAGAAACTAGTGGACAGTCCTTTTTCACAGATGGAATGCATAGAAACCACAGGCTTTGAAGCAATAACACACGGAAAACCTGATAAGTACTGAGGTCTGCAGTACCTTGCTGGTCACTGTAATGCTAATAAAAAGTAAACTCTTTTCTCTTTCCAGAGGGACCCATGCTATTCTTTATTTATTCATACTTCATAAGTTAGTTACAGTACAAGGCAGAAAGTTATAAGCTATATTGTGTTGTACAATCCTTCATAACAGTGTACAGCAGGTGTCAAACACAAGACCTGTGGGCCAAACCCGACTCTCCAGGCCATTTCATATGGTCCTTGCACCTCTCCTGCAAATGCGGTAGCCCCGTCGTCTCCTTCGCCACCTTGTCTCAGCAGTCGGTAGCAGAGTGGAGGACAGAACCCCTCCGCCAGATCCCATGCTTTCTGCTTCCCAGCTCCATCCCAAGCTTCCTCCTGGAAGCAGCCCAAAGTAAGGAGGTACACTGTGATGTAAGGGAGGCTGAGGGGCTCTTGATATCTGATGTAAGGGGGAGGGGAGGGTGCTCTGGACATTTGCTTATAATTATTATGAGAATATAATTCCATGCCAGCTGAAGAGAAGGGTCACACACCCCTGGTATCATCCACATTAAACTTATTGTGAGACTAATCAGACCGAGCACCATGGGAGAACCATGTTCTGTCTGAGCAGTCTCCAATAAAGTTTCTTGTGGATGATATCAGCGATGTGCAATCCTACTTTTCAGACTCTGCACCTGTCCTTCACATCTTTAGTCTTAAATTATTAAGAAAAACAGTAATAATGGAATATAGAGGCAATTATTTAATATGATAAAGAGTAGATACATTTTTACAGATACAACCAGCTCTTTGAGGGCAACCATAATACTGATGCAGCCCACAATGAAATTGAGTTTGACACCCCTGGTGTACAGAGTCATAGAACACATTTATCATATCATATAACAATTTAAATATAGTAATATTAAAATTGGTAAATACACCTCAACCAGAGTATTGCTGAAGAAACAGATGGATCACTCAGAGCGATTTACCAATGACATAATGAGTAGTACTGTTTAAGATGGTTGAAGTGCGATAGTAAAAGAATTCTGAAGTGCGTTTTCCATTTAAGACCCCTTTCACACCACGCTATTTTGCGGCGCATTTCGGCAGCTAGTGGGGCACTTTTAACCCCCGCTAGCGGCCGAGAAAGGGTTAAAACCGCCCGCAATACGGGTGGTATAGCCCCGCTGTCCTATTGATTTCAATGGGCAGGAGCGGTAAACACACCGTTCCTTCACCGCTCCTGCTAGCGCAACGCTCCAGTGTCAAAGCAAGTGAGCTTTCACACTGGAGACAATGGAGCAACTGTTTGATGGGTAGATTGCAGGCGCTATTTTTAACACTGTAGCGCCTGCAATATGCCCTCAGTGTGAAAGGGGTATTAGGGTAGGGATATACAGGCAGGGGAGGAGGGGGTAGATGAGCTACTAAAAAAGTGGGTAAAGGGAGTGGTGGACCACGTTGGTAGTTGGGTACAGCTGAGCATTTAAGGCCATAATCTCATCCAAGAAGGTGAAGACATTCCAGTAAAACCGCATTTGAAGGTGGATTTCACATTTATTTAGGTTCAATAAAGTTTTTATTAGAAATTTTTGACAGAAATCAAAGAAAACCAGAACCGAACTCCCAACAATGGGTGGGACGGTCCATAGTGCAATACAATATCACCTTCCATAACATTGGGTACAGCGTGGGTACAATTATATTATCCGCAAAAACATTTACGCCGACGTCTCCCGCATACCCCCCCACACGTCCAACCATTGCCTCTCCTAGCCCTGGTGCCCCATTGGGAACCTACTGCGCCCATGGCCAGGAGGAAGCATGAAAATACCACATGTACGATAGGAGTGCTGCCACTGGGGAGGTAGTGGGCTGACCATGTGGCTAGATCAGCGAGAAGAAAAATAGAAATAAAATGGAATGAAAGGAATATGGGCCGAGGGAATCAACCTATAACATTGGGAGGTCAACAACTAGCCCTGGTCCATTTTAATATATCCGTGGAAGGTAATAAGAGTAACAGAAAAGAATGAAGAAAGAACAAGTTCAGATGATAGAACACAAAAGAGAGAGAAAAGAGAACAAAGAAGAAGTAGGAAAAAGAAGGGGGTGGGCAGGGAAGGGAAGGAGGGGTGGGTGGTGTGCCTGGGCCCTCCGAGCCTCTGGTATGTATGGCTAGCCTCAGTCTCCTCAAACCTTTCAGGCCAGTGGGGAGATTGGGTCAGGTGAAAGAAGTGTCTTCAATGCCTCTGAGGAAGAGTAGTGTCTCCAAATTCCCCATGTGAAGGCGAACTTAGCATGGTTATCTAGAGCTTTAGCTTGGAGTTCCTCCATCAGCATGACTCCATTCATTTCAGTGACCCATTCTGCCAGAGATGGGGGTGAGGGTGATTTCCAGTGTCTAGATATCAGTTGCCTACCTGTGCTGAGGAAGAATCTTAGAAGAGTGTGTTTCTGAAACTTAAAAGTCCCCGGGAGAATAGATAACAGGGCAACCATAGGGGTGGGAGTGAGGGGTTTATCATACATAGATGAGTATATCTGAAATATCTGGGTCCAAAACGGACGAATACTTTCACAATCCCACCATACGTGTAGATACGTACCAACAGCCGAGCTACATCTCCAGCATGAGTCAGAGGCCGAGGGAAACATGATCCTGAGGGTAGACGGTACTCTATACCACCGTGATATTACTTTATAATTTTTTTCCCGGACATAACTTGAGATGGATGATTTGTGTGTGTAATAAAAGGCTTTCTGCCAGGCTGCCTCACTAATATCTTTCCCCAGATCCCCCGACCAGGCTGCAGTGAATTTAGGAAGAGAAGAATTTGAGCGCCCCAGCATCATTTTATATAGCTGAGAGAGAGTGTGACGAGGGGTTTCCGGGAGCAAACACAATTGTTCAAATTCCGTCGGGGGCCTATGTACTTGTCTTGAGTCATGCAGATGTTTGCAATAGGTGGTCAAGTGGATGCGTGTGAGCCAGGTAACTCTTGGAAGTGAGGACTCCTCATCAGTCACAAAAGAGCCTGTGCTGCTGTTAACAAACCGTCGTGCTGTGGGCCATTGATCCCTTTCATAGCTATTGAAGACATGGGCAAGCCTGCCCTCAGGGAGCGCCGGGTTATCAAAGAGAGGGGTCAATGGGCCTGGGTCAGTGGTTAGAGCAAAGGCCTCTCTCCGTCTGTACCAAACTGTCAGTGCGTCTCTGGTCAGTGGTGACAGATCCAGCAGGGTTCGATATGTCTTCTCGTGGCCCCAAAGAAGGGCCCGGAGATCTATAGGGGACAGGTCCTGTTCAACCGAGGTAGCCACCTTGCGTCTAGGCCAAGGAAACCACTCCAAAAGCCTAGAGAACACCACCGCCGCGTGATAAAGTTCGAAATCGGGGAGACCCGCTCCCCCCCTAGTTATAGGGGAGCACAATAATTTATGTTTCAATCCACATTTATTTAGATAAGAGAGATCCTCCTCCTCCTAGGTGGGGATGGATTTATCAATTTTTAGGGGGTGCAGGCCTTGGCTGCATTCAGTAAACAGTGGTGAAATTACCTATGGTAGGATTTGAGAGGAATATGGGAGCTATGTAGGAGAAAGAAGGAACTCATCTTATGTTTTAACTCCCCCTTGTTAAATGAAAATTCTGGTAATTATTCCTTCCTGGCATCTACCAAAAAGATATGTTTTTTTTGTAATTTGCAAACATCCTTTATTTAGTTTAGTAACAGTCAATTGTGCAAAAAGATTTTTTATTAGACAAGGAAAAGAGGAAAAATTAAATGTGGCCACATATTACTGTATACTTGGCTAAAAAGGAAAAAAAGACATTTAAAACCTGCAATGTATTATAAGAAATCAAAAACGATAACAACGGTAAGAAAATTACAGGCAGGCAAATGGGGAGATCTATCAAAAGCAACAATGAATTTGAAGAAACCGTATTAGGTTTATACTGAATTTTCTACTGAAGCTTTCTCATTGTTCGAATTTCTTGATCATAAATCAAACAACCCAGATTTGCACAGTATGGTCTATTGCTTTACTTGAAAAACAATACTGCTGCAGGGATAGATGCTATAAAGCAGCCTGTTTACTTCTCTACTAGCAATTTTCATTGCCTGCGGCAACATGCCTAATTGACTTTTTAATACAAATTAATAAGGGAGTTCATAAAACAACTGCACATAGTCTGTCAAGGAGAGATATAAGATGATGGTGAATTATTACTGGATTTGAAACTCTTGTTACTGACTTGTGCCATTTTAGTATGCTCTCCCAGTGCAAAGGCACAATCCAAAGAGAACACAAGACTTTTTTTTTTAGGTAACCTTTCAACAGAAATTTGTCCCAAGCCTTCATGCTGCTTACATTTCTGTAAAGCCACACAAACTCACCATAGACAATGTCTATGTCTCAAAGCCAAGACAAGTACAAATTACCACTCCCTAGCTTAACTGTGCCTGGAGATGCAGCACTGTACTGATTACTTACCTATGCACTGACCCTGTGTATGCCTTAAATACCCCTACAGGGAAACCAAGGCTTATTAGATAAACTACTGTACTGACACTGGCTAGTTAGAACATTGGCTAAATGACATATTCCTCGATCAGCAGGCGCTGCAGCCAACACACAGGCTGCAAAGGGGGCTGGGGGTTTCATAAGGAATAGCGGTGCTTATTGTAGGAATAGGTTCCTGGGTTTTATTTTGTCATCAAGTGAGTTTTTTTTAGAAGTTGAAAACATTCCAGAGGAGCACTTGATGAAGGAGAGTTGGTCCTCTGATGCTTTTGCCACTCTTCCTAAATATGCACATTCATCTAATTCAAATGTCCATGTTCATGGAAAGATGTTTGAACTGTGTCAGCATGTAATAAGACAACTAATGTCTGTAGGTAGTTTAACAGAGCTGTTCAGCAGGACCTCTAGTAAATACATTTTCTATCTGCTACACAAACACCTAAACTGTAAATAAACCCTCTGGTTTGCTTATCCATTCGCAGCTCAAACCTACTTCCAACTGGCACACAGCCAGTGAGTTTTGTGGGTGATGTCAAATGGTGATTTTTAGTCAGAGCCAGCATATAAATGGGTGGTTCTGGCTAAAAACATATCATGCCCTTTCCTGGAACACGTGAACTGTGGCTGAATTCCTGGACAAGCAGCTGGAGGGAACCCAGATCTGCTGGTACCCAAACATTACAAAGTTTTTAATTGCATTTTAAGTTAGTTAGTTAGGATTAAAGCCTAGTACACAGGGGCCGAATGTTGAGCAACATGGGCCGAATGTCAGGCAACATTGGCCGGTTCAATAAAACCCGGCCCACATTCAGCCCGTGTGTAAGGCAGCCATCCGACAGAAGCCAGTTTTTGTAAATCAACCACAGTGTACTGATTGGCTAAGAGTAATGTTGATCCCTGTCCCAGTGTGAAGCCATGTACACACGCTCGGTTTTCTCTGTGGTAAAAAGTCAGAGGGGAAAGCCGAGAACCTTTTTAGGAAAACTGCCATGGAGCTTTGGTTGGGAATCCCGGCCATGTGTATGCTCCATCGGCACTGCCTCGCAGTCTTTCCCATAGGTAAGTAGTAGATCTAGCGAAAAAAAACGCTGGGAATCCAGACGGGAAAATAGAGAGCAGGTTCTCTATTTTCCCGATGGGATTCTCGGCTGTTTTCCTGATGGGAAAACTGCAAGGAAGCATACACACGTCCGGTTTTCCCGGCCAAAAGCTCTCCTGGCAGTTTTCCTGCTGGTAAAAATGGCGTACAAGGCTTTAGGCCTTGTACACACAACAAGTTTCTCGGCAAAAACCAGCAAGAAACTTGCTGGGAGATATTTTTTTGCCAAGGAAACCGGTCGTGTGTACATTTTCGTCGAGGAAACTGTCGAGAAACTCGACGAGCCAAAAAGAGAGCATGTTCTCTATTTCCTTGACGGGAATGGAGAAAATTGGCTTGTCGAGTTTCTCGATGGCTTTACAAGGAACTCGACGAGGAAAACGTGTTTTGCCCGTCGAGTTCCTTGGTCGTGTGTACGAGGCCTTAGAGTTGCTGTGCTGGGATTACACAGGGCCCATGTCAAGACAGATACGGGTATATAGATACATAGTATTGAAATATACATGAAGATAAGATTTTTTTTATTATTATTATTATTATTATTAAAAGCTGAGATTTAGGTATAAGCAGGAAAGCTATTACATTTCTTGATGTACAGAGGACCATCACACACATTTGTATGTTAAATACTAGAATCAAAGCATGGAATGACATGGAAGTAAAATGTGAATTGATCAAAACTTATGTTGCAAAATGAACGTGACATGTATACCTAAAAATAAAAACTATAATTTCCTGTAACTATAGCAGAGAAGTAATAAATGCTGACACAATGACCTATATTTTGACCTATATTTTGAAAGCTTCTATATGTACACATGAGATCCCCAGATCAACATTGCTATGCTGAGCCACTTATAAATGTTATCTATGATCAGACATCTTCAAGGAAAGGAGCCAGCTTGGTTTTCTTTACTAATATTCTTGATATCCTGTTCTACATTTCCTGCTAGAAAAGCTACAACCCTGCAAAGTACAAACTCTTCATATAGCTCATAGGTGAAATCAGTGTGTCTACTGAGTAAACAGTGCAAGGAAATTCCATGTACCTAACACAGCATAATAAATAATACACACTATCTAACAGGATTGCATTTGGTGGATTTCATTAAAGTAGCATTCCAGGGATCAATAAACCTAGGCTACAAGAACATTCATGTGAAATGACTTAGCATGGACTCTGTTAAAAAAGGAGAAACCCCATGTCACAGACCATTTATATACTGTGAAGAGAAGGGTATCCAGACTAAATAAACATCGGGAAGATGACCATGGATTCATTTTTATGACTGTTCACATAAAAACCTTGAAGCTGAAAAAAACTCTGCAACCAGAAAAATAAAATAAAAAAGAAGATGGTTGTATACAAAAGTCCCATGGCTGTCTGAAAATGTATATCAAACCATTCCAATTAGTAAAATTGATAAGGGATTAGATGTATCCAGTACATTAATCTAAATGGCATTAAAAGGGGTCAGGGATTTCCCCCATTATAATCATAAGATGACAGCTGCTTAATTTGGATTTCCCCCAGGCTTTATCTGGATCAGCAGTGTTAAAATGATGAACCTAATATCTACACACAGGCTTATTAAATAGAGCATATTAAAGAGGAATAATACTGTGCAAACTGCAGTAGTCCATAGCAACCAGGTTTTATTCCAATCAAGTTGGGTGAAAAAGTTAAGAAGATGTGAATTCCGCATGAAAAATACTCTCTGTAATACTAACTGTAGCTCGAAGCATTGAAGTAGTGTTTGTGGTGCCAGTAGATCTTAGTGCAAAAAGGTATTTGTTGGCACATTACAATCTGACTGTACAATCTCCTTTAGATCAACCAACCACTGTAGAGTGCAAGGGTCTGCCTGATAGGATACCCATTGATTGGATAATTTAGGTAAGTCCTCTTATTACAAATTTTGGTACAACGTGTGTATATTGAGATTGTGATGTCTATCGCAAGTATAGGGTTTGGGGGTCAAATGTTATCAGTTCTGTTTAGCATTAGAATTATTGATTGCTTTTAGGGGGCTAACTGATCAGTCCCCATTAAAAACCAATGCACTGGAAGAATACATACCATAGTTCATCTTAGTTCATCTTCAAGTACACAACTTGTTCAAATTTGAATGTCCAAATTCCTATACACATACATATCTTTTTATAAGGTTTAGAAGAGAGTAATACTTAAAGCGGAGGTTCACCCTCAAAATGAACTTTCCAGCATCCTTAAAGCGGAAGTAAACCCATCAATTTAACAGTTTGAAAAAGCAGTTACATTCCTGGCATGCTGGGAATGCTAACTGTCACATTGGTTGTGCTCTCAACCAAACTGTCAAACCATCCAATGGCTGGTGTCATAACTGATCACATGTGCAGCATCATGGCAGTTGAAGATTAAACAGAGGCCAAGACGCGCCTTACCAGCTGTCAATCAACTCCTCTTCGCTTAGAAACGCCCATTCCCCGCAGGATTCCCCGCTCGGAGCCGGAAAACAAGGGCTCATATAACGATAAGTACAAGTAAAAAATTAAAAAAAACAGCATACTGCAGATGTTGGCAGTATGCTACAGCTAATGTCAAAAAGTGGATTTTTGGGTGAACCTCCGCTTTAAAAAGAAAATAGAAAGATAAAGATCCCTAAGAATTAAAGTATGTCTCTCTAATAAATTTCTCAGATAAATTATAAATGCTGATAAATATTGAGGATGTATATGATTTTACTGGATGTTGTGAATTTTGTAAACTTTGGATTTTTTTTTATAAAAGGATATTGAAAACAAAATCCAATACACAGCTGTCATTATGATTCTGCTACTTGGAGGAAAAAAACTTTAGCAGATTCCACTGCCACTGTCAGTTTTATATTATTTTGATTACAAGGTTTAAATATAAAATCCATTTAAGTAATACAAATATATTATTATATTAAAATAAATAATGTAAAAAATGTACTTAAATTGTGGAAAGAGAGTGTTTTATATTGCCACCGAGATGTGGATTTTTTTTCCCCATTTAAAAGTAAAAAAAAAATGAAATGTATTCAAGCAATCAATGCATTAGTAAACAGCTTGGCCTGCATTAGAAGGCAAATTATTCTGGGTGACATTTGTAGGTAGGATATCATTAGGGGGCTGATGTGGATTTTCAGCATGTTACCAGACAAGAAGAGGGGAGCTATATGTGTACTAATGTGGGGGTGGGTGCATAATGTAGGACATTAATAATTCATCTTCCTGGGTGTTCTGCAATAATAGTATATATGGCCACATCTGTAAAGCCATCGAGCAGCATGCCCTAAGGCACGGTACACACCAATTATTACAGTATCTCCTTCATAAAAATGGGATATAATAAATTGATTTCCCAACGGATAGGTCCTCAAATTATCCTAGATGTTCCAGTTAGAGCAGATAATGTCTATGCTTACCATTGTTTGCACCACACCAAAGGCTTTAGAATATGGTGCTAATCACAAATAATCAGCACTCGAGCAGCTGTATATGCATGGCACAGCAGGTTATATTTCTATATTGTACATGGTTATACTCTGCCAAAGGGCTCACAACTATATTTGTAAAATGTGGCAAGATCAGCAACCTATTACTATTGGGGGAACCAGCCCAGAAAATTACTAGTAAACTGTTTTTCATCCAATAAACGTATATTTATAGGCAAAACTTTATTATTTTAGTTTTAGATAGAATGTGAAAGTGTGAGGCCTCGTACACACGGCCGGGAAACTCGACGGGCAAAACACATCGTTTTGCTCGTCGAGTTCCTTGTGAAGCCGCGAGGATCTCGGCGAGCCAAATTATCTCATTGTTGTCGGGGAAAAAGAAGACATGCTTTATTTTTGGCCCGACGAGATCCTCGGCGGTTTCCTCGTTGAAAAGTGTACACACGACCGGTTTTCCTCTTTTTGCAGAGAAACTCGGCCGTGTGTACGAGGCCTTAGAAACCCTATCAATTTTTACTATTGAGCCTCCCCCTCTGAAGATTTATCCTTCTATTTGTTGGAGAGATCATAATTAACTGTGATGATAGTGAGGACAAATTTATTTAATTTTATTAAGCAATATTTAGAAATCATTAAGCTAAAACTGAATGCTCTAACTAGAAATTAAAGTTTTTTTTTTTTTTTATATCACAATGTAGGGTATAAGATTTCCTATCATCTGTGCCCAGTCTCGGCACACAGAGTTAATCCAGCTCTGAGCAATTCTCTTTTATTGTTCAGTGAAATAAAACAGACTTAGGCCCCGTTCACACGACCGAGTTTCTCTGCAGAATTCAGCCAGAAACTCGATCGGAGCTGGATTCTGCCGAGAAACTCGGTCGTGTGTACACTTTTCACCGAGGAAGCCGACAAGGAACTCGTCGGGCCAAATAGAGAATGTGTTCTCTATTTCCTCATTGTTCAATGAGGAAAGTTGGCTCGCCGAGATCCTCGGCGGCTTCAACACAGAACTCGACGAGGAACTCGATGTGTTTGGCACGTCGAGTTCCTCGGACGTGTGTACGGGGCCTTACAGAGAAAAACCTTAGTCCGTTCCGTCCCACCCCCACTCCTTTTCTGAAGTCATGTGGTTACTTTTCTGGATTTTGACTGGATGTTAGAGATCATAGCAGAATTTAGTGTAAGGAATACACAGGAGAAAATGCATGTTGGCAAGGGGAGTGTAGAGGTGGGCGGGGAGTCTACTGACATCACGACTCCACCCACAGAGCTCCAGACAACAGATCCACCCTCAGAATCTTTCAGTTTTTATAACAGACAAAGGGGAGATATTTGACAAGTAAGGATACATGCAGGAGGCATGTATATCCTTATAGATCAGCACTATGGCAGTAGTTTAGAAAGAATGAGAGTGGGTTTACATCCACTTTAAAGAACACTGGGTACAATTCATAAAAGGTTATTGCATGCGTTATGACGATCACGTGACCACTTAACGCATGAGATAATGAAAATGTAAATACCAGAAATGCTTGTTAAATACCGCATAAAAAGGCATTCTAGCTCATTATGAAATACTAAAGCTTCGTACACAAGACTGGTTTTCTCTGCAAGAAAGCTGCTGGGAGAGCTTTTTGCCGTGAAAACCGCGTGTATGTGTGTATGCTTTCTCGTCGAGAAAACTGCCGGGAATCCCGACAAGAAAAATAGAGAACCTTCTCTCTATTTTCTTGTCGGGATTCTCGGCAGAGTGTTTCCTGCAGAGAAAACCGCACACCAGTATGCTTACCTGTCCCCAGGTAAACCCGTGCATGCTCGATGAGACTTCGATAAATGCACAGTAGCATACAAGGGTAGTGTAGGGTGTAGCAAGATGGCGGCATCGAATGTGCGAGCGCCGGCTTGTCGTAGTCGATGATGTCACTGCGTTCTTGCCATTCAAAAGAACCGCGGTTCTTTTGAATGGCTGTCTGTATGCACGGTAAGCTTCACAGAAATCCGTCAGGAAAATCAAAGTTTTTTTCATGACGGGGTTCCTGGCCGTGTGTACAGGGCTTTACCTTAGAACAATTCCCTGCACTCCGCTCCCACGGTCGATATCTTGGAGTTACTCCTGGGTTTGCGGGCTCCGGTGTTGCGAATCGCAACACCGGAGCCCCAATGACGTCACGCGATACCCGCAAGTGACTTCTGGAGCGATGTCACCGGCCAGGGCGAGGTACGAGGATTGCTGCGGGGGCTTTGATCTAAGGTAAGTAATTCATAATGAGCTAGTATGCTATGCACATGCATACTATGCATACTAGCTCATTAAGCCTTTGTCTTGCAGTTTTTTTTTATTTGTTTTCAGGCTTTAAGATTAAAAAAAAACCTCAACAATACTAAAGCCCTGTACACACGATCGGTTCATTGGACGAACCGATTGTGTGTGGGCCCCATCGGTTTTTTATCCATCGTGAAAAAAAAATAGAACCTGTTTTAAATTTTTCTTATGGTTAAAAAAAACGATAGAAAAAAACGATCGTCTGTGGGGAAATCCATTGGTCAAAAATCCACGCATGCTCAGAATCAAGTTCGATGCATGCTCGGATCCATAGAACTTCATTTTTCTCAGCACGTCGTTGTGTTTTACATCACCGTGTTGGACACAGTCGGATTTTTAACCGATGGTGTGTAGGCAAGACTGATGAAAGTCAGCTTCATTGGATATCCGATGAAAAAATCCATCGGATTAGATTCCATCAGATATCCGATCGTGTGTACAGGGCTTTAAAGTAGATCTAAAACACAAAAACAAAAATGTGGAATACTGCAGCTTGCCAGTTCTTTGATGTGATTGTTACATTACATTTTCTTTTTCTATTTTTATCTGGTGATTCTGCCAGCAACACACTTTCTGTCCCTGGGCGACAAGGCTCACTCCCTGTACTGTATCTGTGGAGTCACTCTAGGCTGCTCTCCAGATCTGGACTACAAACACCATATCCACTTCTTATAACTGTTACATATGGAGAAGTGTCTTGTAGTTCACAGAAGATAACTAGGAAGACACTTTGAAGCCTCGTACACACGACGAGGAACTCGACGGGCGAAACACATCGTTTTCCTCATCGAGTTCCTTGTTAGGCTGTCGAGGAACTCGACAAGCCAATTTTCTCCATTCCCGTCAAGGAAATAGAGAACATGCTCTCTTTTTGGCTCGTCGAGTTTCTCGACAGTTTCCTCGACGAAAATGTACACACGACCGGTTTCCTCTGCAAAAAAATATCTCCCAGCAAGTTTCTTGCTGGTTTTTGCCGAGAAACTCGGTCGTGTGTACGAGGCCTGAGATTTAAGTTTGGTTACATGGAAGTTACAATGACACTGGATTACTACTAGTATCAACAGGAATTGTTTTGTACTTGCAGAAAATGTACTTCACTAAGGCAGGGACCGCATCCAAGAACAAGGCGTTTTTTATTCTTGGTTTAAAAATAATAAAAACTATATGAAAACTCCATATGTCCACACACTATACCCAACTTATCAAATCCTACTGGCACCCAATGTAAGCACATGTAATGCAATTGTGCAACAATGAAGGAAAAAAAAAGAAAAAGAAGAGAGCTGAAGACAAAGCCTTTTTCTAAAATAAACATTCAAACATATATGGCAAAATATTCATCCTTATAATGTTACAGTATTTGTTTAATACGTACCTCCTAATTACATGCATCATTTCTTTCTTGCTCTCTCTACGCAAGCCATGTGAGTAAGATGGTTTAATTAGAGGCTTTGCATAGCAGGCATTACGGTTTCATATCTCAAAGCATTCTGGAGAACATACACTAAAGCAGATGCTACATCAATCACTTACATTGTCCTGTTACATCTACTATAACCTCTCCAGAATAGAACAAGTGCATTCGCTACAACAAGAATAAAGGCAGGCTAACAATAACCTGACAATTGTTACAATTCTACAAGGAAATAATACATATATTGTCTGGAAATTATATTCCCTGATAATATTCCTGGAAAACTCATATCATATCTGCACACAGCTTTATCTTACTCCATATGAACAGTTAGCAAACCCGATTTTCAGTTTTTTTTTAATGTAATATTGCAAAGGAAGATAGTGAGGGTTTTCTCTTATTTATTAATGTTTGAAGGGATGTTGAATTTTTGGTGCTCTGTGGTCAGGATAAGGCATGGACGTCGATGTAAACACACTGATTTGCATTCATAAATGGGTTTATTCAAATAACTCCTAAGTCACTTGATCTGCACCGCCATGGCATAAAGGCCAGGGACATCATATATTAAACGCCAAAAACAAAATCCCATCATAGCCTTTAGCCACACAACTAGCTCAATAAAACAATAAATCCCTCTATTAATACCATAATCATTTGAGAGAGGGGTTAGGATTGGGCTTTTTGTATTATTGCGTTATTAATAAAGTGCAGCTACATTTTCTAATGGGATTTTGTTTTTAGACTTGCAAAAATACGGCGGAAAACTTGGACAGCCGCACTCCAAAAAACGTTCCTTTTAATAAACCAGGTCACAAAAAATACATGTCACAGCAAAAAATAGAACAGAAGCTGACGTGTTTCACACTGTAGCTCAGTGCTTATTCATAGCTTGTTTTTAGACTTATTCAAACATTCATGGAAAAAGTGGTTATGCTGTAGGTATACCTCAAAGTGACCAATTATTTTGCTGTTTACTGCACACAGATCTATTAAGCCAATTTTCACTGATAGCTACTGTATATACTGTATAGGCTATGCCAATTGGAAAAAGGTTGCACTTTTCCATATCTAACGGAACACATGTAATGGTTTTCTAAGCAGAGGAGATGTTGTTTTATTCCTGAACTGCCCTTTGAAACATCCATTGGGGTAAATGGAAAATGTACCAGTCTTGCTCATAATATATAGTTATATAGTTAGTCAGGTTGAAAAAAGACACAAGTCCATCCAGTTCAACTATAAAAAATAAAATAAAAATCATCATACACCCACAGTTGATCCCGAGGAAGGCGAAAAACCCCAGCAGAGCATAATCCAATTTGCTACAGCAGGGGAACAAATTCCTTCCTGATCCCCTGATAGGTAATCAGATTTTCCCTGGGTCAACTTTACCTATAAGTGTCAGTACCCAGTTATAATATGTACATTTAGGAAAGAATCCAGGCCTTTCCTAAAGCAATCTACTGACCTGGCCAGAACCACCTCTGGAGGAAGTCTATTCCACATTTTCACAGCTCTTACTGTGAAGAAACCTTTTCATATTTGGAGATAAAATCTCTTTTCCTCTCGACATAAAAAGTACCCACTTGTCCTCAGTGTTAACTGTAAAGTGAATAACTCAACACCAAGTCCACTGTATGGACCTCTTATATATTTGTACATGTTGATCATATCCCCCCGTATTCTCCTCTTTTCAAGAGTGAATAAATTCAGTTCCTCTAATCTTTCCTCATAGCTGAGCTCCTCCATGTCTCTTATCAGTTTGGTTGCCCTTCTCTGCACTTTCTCCAGTTCCCCGATATCCTTTTTGAGAACTGGTGTCCAAAACTGAACTGCATATTCCAGATGAGGTCTTACTAATGATTTGTACAGGGGCAAAATGATCTCTCTCTCTCTGGAGTCCATACCTCTCTTAATACAAGAAAGGACTTTGCTCGCTTTGGAAACCGCAGCTTGGCATTGCATGCCATTATTGAGCTTATGATCAACCAAAACCCCCAGATCCTTCTCCCCTACAGATCCCCCCAGTTGTACTCCCCCTAGTATGTATGATGCATGCATATTCTTAGCCCCCAAGTGCATAACTCCATTTATCAACATTAAACCTTCCTCAATATGGGGAAGCCATAGTCACATCCTCCAGTGTTATAATCTATTACTAGAGACTCTTTGTATTAACATTTGTGATAACACAAAACATTATTATTTCCCCCTTGGCGGCAAACTTAATTAAATACCCTTCTCATTGGGCTCAATTGAAAATTCAATACAACAAACTGAACTGCAAACAGACAAACAATTTTCCCAGCTATGAACTCCTTAAATTTTTTTTATTTAAAATACAAATAGTTAAACTACATGAATACATCTTTACATTCACTTCTGCAATTATTCCGTGGAGCAGCTCTGAGACCATATTAAAGGATTTGTTATCCCATCATTTCATATTCCTGATTTGTGCCTGCTGTAAAATGTACTGGTATGAGAACATCTCCTGTTATCTTTGTATTTCTTTCTTTTATGTGAAATCCCTGGTGTTCCTGCCAGGCCCTCTGCTTTCCTATTAAAAACTGACCACACTAAGCAGGAGAGCACACTGTGGTCAGTTCTTTAGCTATGCTGGGAACTCAGCCTGCTCTCCAATGATCAGACTTGTCCTGACACACACCTCCTGCACAGCCATTCACTGGAAAGCTCGGTGTACTGCTGCTCCCCCCCCCCCCAGCTCGTATGCAGGGAAAAAAAAGGTATTCATGATTATAATTTTTTTTTTTAATATCTATACGAAAATGTTTTGCCTTTCATTTCTGTTTTAGACTGAATGGGTTGTTTTGCAAGGTGATCGTTTACAATCACTTTAAGAAGGGGAGCTACTAAACTGTATTGCTTTGCTCAGTGGTGTCAGTCTAGCGCTGCCAACATGATTACAGAAGGAGCAGAAACAAGGGTGACCTTAATATACTGGTAATAATTCATTATCCAATCAGTAGGCTTAGGCAGGGGTGTATTCAGGTTTTGTGCTGCCCTAGGCCTGACTAAACTCATGCACCCCCTAATTTAAATGTGACCCACCCCTTCCTGTCAAGGCCACACCCCTTGCGGTTTAAGACCCACCCTGAAATTTTTAAGTGGGGACACTAGTTCTGATGGCCTGGTGTGGAGGGGGGGGGGGCAATGGATTCCCTTAATTTGCATAGATTTCCTCTCACTTCTTGTTTGGCTATGTGACATTAAGTGAAGGGAAATCTCTGCAATGGGACAGGGATGGTAAAAAATTAGAAGCGACGCCCCCCCCCCCCCCACAGTTGCAGAATGCCAACCGCCCGCAAACTGGAAGCAGTGCGGTCGATTTATGGGGGCGCTAAACTAATTTGCCCAACAGTGTAGCGCAAGTCGGCGGGGACACTGTGGGTGCTGCCCCCCTGCAAAGTGCTGCCCTAGGCCTGGGCCTTGTTGGCCTAGGCCAGGATACAGCATTGGGCTTAGGTGGTTCCCTCAAAATGTTGCTTTGCCTAACTGCATTGGGTAAGAGAGGTCACCAACCTAACTATACTGTCTGGCAGTGGTGGATGGATTATAAGATTGGCTGGAGTTACTTATAGCACAGTAAACAAAAAAAGTTAAGTTTCCAAGGCTAGCTGATAAAATGTTGAGTGTAATGCAACTCTTATTTGACTAAAAACTATTAGAGACACATGTATATACTGTAGACAGATACTGCTGAACAAGAACTAATAAAATAGTTTAGTATAAAACATCAAACATATTTTATTGCGTCTCTAAATAAACGGCAAACACATGTCAAAAGTATCTGTAAAATTCACATATGTGTATTTGATCTCATGTTTTTTTATTTTATTTTGCTCATTACCACTGCAGCTAACAGCTGAGTGAATACACTTTACTGATTACCAGTGTTTGTTTTTTGTATTGAGTAGTGATAGACTGTAGTACTCTTCTCAGTGGAGCTAAGTAAACAGTAACACTGACCCGGCAGTAAAGAATAAACAGCAGCCTCAAAAAAAGAAATCGAAAACTTTTCTTTTTGTCCTACAATTGTCTAAATGTAGTGATGTGACTGACCTTACATGTAGAAGGAATAAGGTGGAATTGCTAGAACACAAAAGCAGGCATTTTATAATTGTGAACTGACACCTAAAAGCGCTTTGGGCTCCATTCACACCTCAGTTCTTTCAAAGTGTAACCCAGCTTTGGTACAAGACATGGGAAAATGCTTCAACATGTTAACAGCAAATAAAAATAAATATAGTTACAGATTCACAAGTATGAATAGACCATGGGTGGATGAACAACTATTTACCCAAAATAAAGTAATATCAGACTTAAAGAGACGCTGCCACTACGCCCATGCAGGGCAAAGTAACAGCGTGTCTACAAAGGGGTCTTCAAACCCCCTTATACTCATCACACCATATGTATATGAAGCACCATATGTCCTCCTCATTTGTGACAGTGCTTGGGTCCAGCAGCAAGTTGCTAGACCGGGGCACTGCCACATGAAAGGGCGAGTGATGTCACCACTCCCTAGGTAATTGACACCAGTCATTATGTAGTCATTGGATATATATATATAGATAGATATATATAGATGTATAGATAGATAGATAGATTTATCTATATATATATATATATATAAATTTTTTTAAGAGACATAGAAAGCAGTTGCCATGGGCCCACCAGATAACAGTAATATGCAGCCTCGCAGAAAAATCAAGACAGAATGAAAAACTCCTCCTGCAAGCTTTAACCAGATACTGATAGAAGTCATAAGACCGCTGATGAGAAAATGTATTTAGCAGTTTATATTTACTAAAATAATTGCATTTCCATGCTCTGTGTACTGTGGGAGAGTAGATATAGTGAATGCAGGGGCCTGGGTTTAGTAGCACTTGTGTGTGTAAACCTTGGTGTGGCGCCTCCCTATAAGCTCTCTCCAACGAGGAAAAATTGTTCAGGGCTTGTTGGCCCACTTTTTTTTTTTACAGACGAAGGTAAAAGGTCAAAAACAGTTGCCCTCATAGGGGTTTCCACCAAGAAAATTACTTCAAGCCTCCTAGCTCTCTTGCAGTGTTGCTGCTCAAGTCCCAAGCCTACGCCTTTTGGTTGGTTCCTCACATCAACTCACAGCACCATTGTGCAACCTCTGCACCTTTCTCTCAGCTCTCATAGCTCTCTCTGTACTCCTGCAGCTCTCTGCTGCACTGGCCCACTCCCTGGTCTGGACAGGGAACTTCTTGTCTCAGGTGGTGCCAAAAGGACTGTGCACACCTGCACACACAGACTGCTGATCTCCAGTAAAACCCGGACACAGGGTTTGGGGCTTCATCCCTCCCAAGACACCTTAAGGCACGGATCCTCAAACTACGGCCCTCCAGCTATTGTAGAACTACACATCCCATGAGGCATTGTAACACACTGACATTCACAGACATGACTAGGCATGATGGGAATTGTAGTTGCTGAGCAACTGGAGGGCCGTAGTTTGAAGACCCCTGCCTTAAGGCCTTAAAACTACAGAACCCAATATGAGTATTACAAAACTCGAACAAAACTGAAAAGGCATTTTCTCAGCTCAAAACAGATATTATGGGGCCCAACAATTAACATCCATGGGAAACCCTTGTGCCATTTACCTCTACTAACACAATGGCAGGGCCTAGAGCTGTCACAATATATATTTACTCACCTGTCTTCACTTCTGCCAGATCTTTCCTGTGCAAGCTCCTTATCAGCTACAAACTCTCCAGTGGTTATTATCTGTGTATTATCTCCTAAAAAAGAGGCCTACTATTATGCATTTCAATGGTAGACACCCTCTCCATCAGAATAGATGGAGATTTTGTTTTCTTTCTCTGCATGCACAGATTTAAAGCGGGGGTTCACCCAAAAATAAATTTTTAACATTACATTCAGCCGAGTTGTCCTAATGACAATCTGCTGTTTTTTTTTTTCGTACATACCGTATTTCACCGCCGCTTCTGGGTATGTCTTCTGCGGGACTGGGCGTTCCTATCTGATTGACAGGCTTCCGACCATCGCATACAGCGCATCACGAGTTGCCGATAGAAGCCGAATGTCGGTTCGGCTCTATACGGCGCCTGTGCACCGACGTTCGGCTTCTTTCGGCAACTCGTGATGCGTAGTATGCGACGGTCGGAAGCCTGTCAATCAGATAGGAACGCCCAGTCCCGCAGAAGACATACCCGGAAGCGGCGGTGAAAATTTGGTATGTACGAAAAAAAAAAAAAAAACAGCCGATTGTCATTAGGACAACTCGGCTGAATGTAATGTTAACAATTTTTTTTTTGGGTGAACCTCCACTTTAACTCCCAGCAAAGATCTAGCAGGAGCAAGGACGGGTGTGAAAAATACTTTGGGTAAAAGGATGCTGGAGGGAGGGGTCATTTAAAGGATAACTGTGCTAAAAGTCATATAGCCACACATGCTAGCACTTGGAACACGCTATGATGCAAAATACAATACATTAAAAATCCTGTAACAATAGGGGTCATATTCACACTCAGATTTGGTGTTTGTTATATGATCCTGCAGCTGCGGAAGAGTTTAAGGCCCCATGCACATTGCAGTTGTCAAACGCCCATTTTACAGGTGTTTGGCGTTTTTTGTTTCTGCTCCAAACGCCCTTCTATGTTAGCCTACGTGTCCATGCACACATAGGTTTAGAGAGGAGTTTAGGAGCAGGGGCATTTAGAGGCAGAAATCTGAACGCATCCAAATAGTGTTCAGGAGAGGAACGTTTGAGCAGAAAAAACGCCAGACGTGCCTGAGCACGTGTAAAACACGACTAAACGCTAGGTCTCATTTAGCACTTGAGCTTTTATTCATTTCAATGACCAGAATAAATTAATATTCTGGCCAATGAAATTAATAAACATCCAAACGGTTGACACGCCTGAGCATGTCTAAATGCACCTCTGGCATGTTTTTAACACAGCTTTTCTAATTTCAGAAGAAAAGCATTCAGAAGAGCTTAGTGTGCAAGAGGCACAAGCAGTAAACAAGGATTTTAGGTAAAGATCTTAATTTTCTGCAATATAAATATAACTGCGGCAAAAGATCCTTTGGGATAGCTGGGCCTTCGGGATCCCCCAACCAAACATTCACCACTTTAAAGGTATATTCCTGCATTTCCACTGTCATTGTCAGTCATCATAGTATAATATTACAGGGAACTGTATAGGTGATTGAAAATCTTTCCAGCTACCTCTGTTCCAGCCATTCCCGGTGATCCGCTGCTCCGGCTTGGCTGAGCTCTGTTAGCACAGTGCTCAGACTTGACATATTTCAGATAATAAGGCACACATTGTAACATGTCATCTTGCTAAATGGATTTTTCACCTTGGATTAAATGA
This sequence comes from Rana temporaria, assembly GCF_905171775.1. NCBI lineage: Eukaryota > Metazoa > Chordata > Amphibia > Anura > Ranidae > Rana > Rana temporaria. The sequence continues at coordinate 218,726,038 of NC_053491.1, read as the reverse complement.
TGCCTGCTGAGATTAAAACATATTTTCTCTGCTGAAATTCACTCAGATTGGACTGAAGTGTATAAACCAAATATATCCATTGTGTTATAACTGCTGATTAGCTAAATATGTGGAAGGGGAAGGTTATAAATGAGGCAGACAAGGGCCTTCACCAGAGGACATTCTAAAGGTTTGGAATTATAGGGTCTCATGCCAAATCATACTATAATTTTCGCTGATTGGTTACTATGGGCAACTTTTACATTTTCTTTTCTCTACTATTCTATAAAAATAGCAACCCCAAAGGAGCACATCTACCCTACAACACACAAATAAGGGCTCCACTTGGTATAGATCTTGGCTTATTGCTCCCCATATTGCTCCTTTTTACAAAATCACAAATCGGTTTTTAATCAATAAAACCTATCCCTTTTGATCTATACCATGTGGAGCCCTTCCTTTTTCTCTTTACATCTTCCTTGATGAGAGTTTTTTTGGCCCTTTCATCCGGCTGTTTCAACTTGTTTTTTCAACCATATGGTCACCTACAAGACCCCAGGAAGCTGCTCCTGGAAACTCTTGGGTTCCCATGATCGTTGTGGAAGACTGCCCATCTTGTCTCTCTCTGGTCGACTGACTCATTTTCATTGACATGCGAGTCCACCATCTCCTGTGAGAGTACATACCCCATTATTTTGATTGAAGATGCAACACCTCGATGTTTCCACGTGTTCACTATATCACTTCTGAGCAACAACTATTTTATACTGGACTTTATGGGCTAGATTCAGATTGAATGGTCTATCTATCCGCCCGGCGTAACGTATCTCAGATACGTTACGCCGCCGTAATTTAGGGTGCAAGTTCTGTATTCAGAAACAACTTGCGCCCTTAGTTACGGCGGCGTAACGTATCTGTGTCGGCGTAAGCCCGCCTACTTCAAATGTGGATGATGTGGGCGTGTTTTATGCACCGGTATATTAACTGTGACCCCGCGTATTTGACGTTTTTTTAGGAACGGCGCATGCGCCGTTCGTGAAAAAATCCCAGTGCGCATGCTTGAAATTCCGCCGGAAATCGTCATTGCTTTCGATGTGAACGTAAATTACATCCAGCCCTATTCGCGAACGACTTACGCAAACAACGTAAAATTTTCAAAACTCGACGCGGGAACGACGGCCATACTTAACATAGGATACACCTCATATAGCAGGGGTAACTATACGCTGAAAAAAGCCTAACGTAAACGACATAAAAAATGCGCCGGCCGGACGTACGTTTCTGAATCGGCGTATCTAGCTCAATTGCGTAAATTTGCAGCCTAAGATACGACGGTGTAAGACACTTACGCCGGTCGGATCTTAGGGAAATCTATGCGTAACTGATTCTATGAATCAGGCGCATAGATACGACCCCGCACACTCAGAGATACGACGGCGTATCTGGAGATACGCCGTCGTATCTTCTATGTGAATCTACCCCTATGTGTTCACTACATGGATTGGTTCATTCATTTGGACATTTCCCATAATCTTCCATATACGAGTTATATTTATATATGTTATGTTTTCACACTTTGTGACCTACCTTCATGTGTAATAGCAACATTTGATTATTTGAATATTGCTTACTCAACTTTTTAGCGCTACATTTTCCATTTACCCTGTTCACCAATCTTTGTCACATTTGTATGTAGCAGCTTTTCACGTTTCACCATTGGGTTAGCGCAGTATTAATCACTTTTTACACTTCGTATTATTTATAGCAATAATGAGAATGATTATTTAATACTTCCTAAAATGTGCACAGAAGAAAAGGAATTTTGAGGAAATAAATGGTTTTCAGGAAACCACTCTAAATATTCCTACTATCTCATGTCTGTATAATGGACTCTCATATATGTGAAGGTTAAAAGCATGCTTGATACACTGCCAATATTAAGGAGACCTAAGGCCATGACTAGCGAGCTATCACCTATACCAGACCAGCTTTCTTATCAGAACAGCACTGATGGAAAAGCGACTATTTATGCTGATAAAGGATTAGCTGCCAAGATAACATCGTAAAGGTAGAAAATGCCATGATTTTTTAGTCTTATTATTACGCTGGAATCCAAGGAGTTTTATATTTACAGAATTTCATATTCCAATTTGTGGACATTATAATGGTAGACAATCCAGCAAAAATGGAAAGTGTTTAAAAATGCATACATTTATAATTTTGACATTCTGAACAAGGATATTAAGGTTCTGATTTCTATTGATTTCCTAGACTGACAAAGAAAAAGAAACAATAATTAAAATAATTAAAAAATTAAATCATGGAAAGAAAATGATGAAAATTAAATAAAGATGCTTGAGATTCACTAATACCACTGTGTTTTATAAATTAATGTATTAGAGAAGTGTGAATATATACATTAAATGACAGTCTTAGCTAAAACTAAATGGAAACTGAAGTGCCACACTACTGCTAAGACGACCAAATACAACTCTATTCAAATAAAAGACGGGGGGGGGGGGGGGAATCCAGAAAGTGGCTTACATGTTTCAAGGTCCAAATGCACCCCTTCATGGCAGTTAGAAACTATAAGGGCATCTCCATATCAATCCAATAACCTCCCCTTGGGTTTATATATAAAAGCAAATACCCTTATGTATTTTCTAGCCCTGATGAAGGGGGTGCTCTTGGACCCCTGAAACACATTGGCTACTTTCTGGATTGTCCTCCTGACTTACTGAAATAATGTTGTATCGGAACCTCTAGCAGTGGTGTGGTGCTTCAGTTTAAACTTTTGTGACATTACACAACAAACCAATGAGAATGTGGTGACCCTTTGGAGGTAGAAGCTGCTTGCCTGGGAACCAGATCATTTGCATCAACAAAAACTTTAAGATAGCAACACCAATGAGATAACCCTACGGGTTCAGCACTATTTTTCCACTTTTCTCAACAAAAAAGTGAGAACCGACACTGTTGACTTGTTAAAGTATATGATCCAGGGCTGTCATCCCCGATTCTTCTTTCCAAGTCCCTAACCCATAATAAGTATGCCAGGTTCCCCTGATACTTTATGACTGCATGCAAGCTCTGGTTCAGCATATCCCTAGTAAGAATAAACAAGTAATTCCTTGATTTGCACCTTAAAAAGAAAGCCGCCAATGGAGGCTTTCAAAGTTTTATTCTGTTGGCTTCCTTTAAGACTTCTCTTTCCAGAGTGAGATGAGAAAACATAAGGTCTCTCAGGTAAACAGGCCTGAGCAAAAATGTAGAAGTTGCTTATGAGGGCAAGAGGTTTCCTTTCCTTTTTGAAACTACATTTCCTTGAATTGAAATATAACTGGTGACAGCTATCTTTCTTCTCACTGGCTCTCTTATACTTAGCACTTTAAATATTGAAGACCACATTGAGCTATCTAAAGGCCTGGAGGCCTCGTACACACACAACTGAGAAACTCGTCGTTAAAGAAACATAGTTTTCCTCGACGAGTTCCTTGTCAGGCTTGTCGAGAATCTTGTCAAGCTTTCTTTGCGTACACACTGTCAAGACAAAATCTCGTCATTCTCAAACGTGGTGACATACAACACGTACGACGGCACTATAAAGGAGAAGTTTGATTCCACTGGCGCCACCCTTGGGGCTGCTTTTACTAATCTCATGTTACTGCGTGTCAAGTAAAAGTTTGGTGAGAGACGATTCACGCTTTTCAGTCTGTTACAGCGTGACGAATGTGCTGTCTCCATTACAAACGCTACTTTTACCGAACGTGCACTCCCGTCTCATAGTTTATTCTGAGCATGCGCGGGTTTCTAAGCATACACACGAACGTGTTTCTCTTCGTAAACCAGCCCGACGAGAAACACGATGAGGAAATTGAGACTCCCGATAAGAAAAAGGAGCACTTGTTCTCTTTTTTTTTCGTCGAGACCCACGTTTTCTCGACAAAAAGCATACACACGACCGTTTTCCTCAGCAAAAAAGCTCTGCCACCAAGTTTCTTGATGGAAAACGGTCGTGTGTACGAGGCCTTACACACGATCCAATTTTATGGCCATAATTGTCTGATGGACATGTTGTGTTGGATAATCCGATCGTGTGTATGCTCCATCAGATAATTGTTGGCTGAATTAACGACAACTTAAGATAGCTACAGGTGGGGATAAGCAGGAGCGGCAATTGTATTGTCTTTAGTCATGATAACATCACTGTGCAGCTAACATAAAGGAAAAAATACTATAGGTTAATATTGTTTTGCATTTAACTGATGTAAAAGAAAAAAATAATAATAGCAGATTGTGTGATGTCTGAATTTTTTGTTCAAAGGACTGTATTTTAGATTTGGCATAATATCATCCTCTGCAGTAGGCTAATAAAATGGCATTTCAAACATGCTAATGTAATTTGAGCATAATTTCACCGAATTGTGAAAATAATTGCTCTGTAAATATTGTATGAGCCGCATTTACCAATACTTGGAGCTTTGCAACAGATAAAGAAATAAAGAGTTTGATTTCTTTGCTTGGTTGTTTTTAAAACATTTTACAATTTTACCAAAGCAGTTTGTATATTCAAAGACAGCTCAGGATGAGGCAAGGTCCAGAAATATGTCTTTGGCTGCTATGACTAATATGCAACAGTTTCAGAGGAAATCTGGTAAGGGAAAACAGCAAAAACAACAAAAATGGAAAGATGTAGCATCACCTTGCTACAGCCTTTTTGATTGTTTTTTTCCCCCCAACGCTTCTGTTATTCAAGTAGCCTTTCACATGACTTTCACAGAAGTCATCATAACAGTGTGAAACACCAAAAGAAAAAATATGTGATAATATGAAATGAACAGAAAATATTGGCTTTTCCTGTGATAACCTACCTCCTTTTTTATTAGAACATGATTTTCATTTATTTTCAGTAACTATATATATATATATATATATATATACACACACACACAAACATTTTTTTTTTTTTATTTACACACACAAACTATATCTATTGAGACTTTTTAGGCAATTGTCTTTGACAATATTGATTTGAAAAGTTGAAATTTATTTTATCATCATAAAAGCATAGACAGAATTAAAACCATATATTGGCTGGCATTATTATACACCATGACAATTTTCTTTTTACACTCAATGCTTCATAGTTTACCCAAAAGTTCCCAGAAGGGATCATGTTGATATTGTTGTGCTTGACGATGCTGCACATGTCCAAAGTCTTGGAACAAACCCAACATGTTTTGAACACGGTCTACCTGAGGGATATGGGTATACAGTATCCACAATAAAATATTTTTTTTTACAATATATCCATATATGACACTGAACATGAACTATTTGTATAAACGTACAACTGTTCATTGTTGTAAATACATATATCAGCAAGAATGCCTTATGCCCAATACACACGATCGGAATTTCCGATGGGATAAAATCCGAAATTCCGCTGGAAAATTCTATCTTTCAAGCTGTCTTGCATACACACTGTCAGACCAAATTCTGACCGTCCAAAACAAGGTGACGTAAAACACTATGACGAGCCGAGAGAAATGAAGTTCAATGCTTCCGAACATGCGTCGACTTGATTCTGAGCATGCATGTTTTTTTCTCCGCCAGAGTTGCACACAATCGGAATAGGAATTTTTTCCATCGAAAAAAAAAAAAAAACATGTTCTATTTCTAAACTCCGACAGAAAAAAGTCCAATGGGGCCCACACACGGTCAGAATATCCAATGAAAAAATTCCGTCTGACTTTTTTCATCGGAAATTCCGATCGTGTGTACAAGGCATTACTCTTCATGGAGAGTGATCAAGATGGCTGCGGGGCCCAGGGCCGTACACACAAATATTACATAGATTGCACCAATGGACTGCTGCCGTTTGTTCCTGGTCTTGGGACAAATACAGCAAAATTTAGCACAACAATATCTGCATGATCCCTTCCAGGCTGTAACATTTTGGGTATACTATAAGGCACTGAGTGTAAAAGGAAAATAGTTTATAATAATGTCAACCAATATATGGTTTTATTTCTATCTATTCTTTTATGATAATAAAATATTATGTTTTATTTCTATATTATCAAAGATCATTGCCTAACAAGGCCCACTACATATAGTTTTTATGTGTGTTTGAAAATTACAGGGAAATTCCCAAAATACACTTAGCCCCCTTGATTTCCAAAACAGAGGAGTATATATTTATTTTTAATGCTAATACTATCCTTGCAGACAGTGTTTGCAGAATACGTTGACATGTACATGTAAAAAGAACAGGACATGTGACACGCTGTAAAATGTCACTTTTACCTTCTACAAGCTCATTTAAACAATGCACATTGACAGCTCTATTACCCTGATAAACATCAGTGATACCATCTGCACTGACACTGTACTCCAATTTATGAATAATGCACATAAAATGTAATGGAAGTCCAATGTAAAATATAGATGGCCTAGAGGCTTCAGCCATAATAGGACATCAGAGGTGTAAATGATTGGTGTAACATACAATAAATTGGTTCCTCCTTGCACTGCACTTTCAGAAACTCCATTCATTCCATAGTCCACCTCTGTCATATGCTGTCTTGTAGCAACGATGACTTTGGACTATGTGAGCAGACAATACAATGAATACTGCATTATGGGGATGTGTTATAAAAATAAGTCTAAATAAATTAACGTTCATTGCTTTGTCTTCTAGGAGGCAAAACAATTGCCATATAACACTTCTTAAAATTGGCTGTTCTGCCAATGAAGTTTTTTTCCCACTGTATTTACTATTCAAAGAACCCATTTGCCAGCTAACTGGCATAGAAAATAGAAAACTGACCTGGTCTCTCCTAGGTCCAGGGATGGGCTGGCCATTGGGACTACAGGGAGTTTCCCGGTGGGCCGATGGCTCAGTGGGCCGGCTTCAGTGACAGCGGACCGCCGCCCCCTCCGCTCCTCTGTCTCTCCCTTCCCGCAGCGCTCACCTCCTCTCCCTGCCCACAGCACTCATCTGGGGGGAACAAAGAAGGAGGGGGAGGACCAGAGGAGCAGGGGGGATGACAGAGGAGCATGGGGAAGGGGACAGACAGCTGACTCAACAGCTATGGCCTGGGAGTTTCTCACTTCTGCCTAATCTTGTCCCATAAGGGGTGGCACCAAACTGATTCTTTGCCCCGGGTGAAATAATGTCTAGCTTCCCCACTGGTACTGCCTATAAGAGTACCAGTACCAGCCGTTCTACTCTAACAAAGTAGAACGGCTAGTGGCTAGTGAAGGGGGAGAGGGGGCTTGGGTGACCGGGGGGGGGGGGGGGTGCGGGAGTTGTCCGGCTCCCATGGGAGAGACCTGTCAAAGTGGGCCAGTCTGGATGAAGTCCAGGGCCAAATTTTTGTCCCAGTCCAGCCCTGCCTAGGTCACAAGGCAAATCACTGTCTGGAGTATATCCTGGGTGCCAGAGATGTGGATGTTCCTGATACATTTCAGCACTGGATTAGTCTTCTGTCCCAAGCACAGACTATGCGTATGTGTATGCGTATATTGGTGTACAGCCACTGCGTATTTCAGCCTGTATTGAACAAGCTGCCCGAATGTACGCTGTAAGGCCCTCGAGTTGTGTGCATGTGCTCTTAAATTGTAACTACAGCCCAAACTTTTTCGTGCCTGATGCCACATTAGGGGGATTTTTTTCTTATTTCCTATCTAGGAACATTGTCGCCAGACAGGAGGTGAGGGAATTTAAGCAACAGGTATATAGACAGCAATAAAAGGGTTCTAGCTTTTCCCTATCGTACCAAAAAGTGTTTTTTTTTCATCCCTGTAGGAGATCCCTCTAATTGAATCCAATCACCATAAAAAAATAAAAAAATTAATACAATGTTTGGGCGGCCTACAGCTACTATCAGGCATCAGCTGGAAATCCAGATGTGATCCCTGCCACCCAACGATGCTTCCCTCCAAGCTTCTGACAGATCCTTGCATTGATGTTAACACAGGGCTCGAGGCACCATATTTGGTTATGACATAATATGGTAAATTGTGTTCAGTGGCGGTGCATCTATAGAGGGCGCTGGAGCGCCGCCCCCTCTGGCTCTCGCACCGCCACTGATTACAATAACATAGATTCATGCATTGCATGAATCTATGTTATTGTTGCCGGCCGCTGCCACAGACTATTCAGATGGCCGGACGGTGAACGCCGGCCACCTGAATAACGGCAGCTGGTTGGCTGTGCGGAAGTGCCTATCAGAGCCAGCGCCTCTGATAGTCTTTCCGAGTACAGCCCTCGGCTCCCGGAAACTTATCTAAGGGATGTACGGGTGGTGCATTCCTTATATAAGACTGACAGACGTCTCAGCCAATCAGGTTCACCGGTTCTGGTTGCCGGTAACCTGATTGGTTGAAGCGTCATCGAGGGCGGGAGAAGACATCGAGGGATGTGGAAGGAGGATGGCTGACCCCCAGAAAGGTAAGTGTCGGGTGGGGGCATTATACAGGGCACAGTGGCGACAATGGGAACAGTGGCATCAATGGGCACAGTGGCGACAATGGGCACAGTGGCGACAATGGGCACAGTGACATCAATTGGCACAGTGGGCACAGTGGCGACAATGGGCACAAATTGATATCATACATCTCAGGAGTATTCAGTGGGGGAAAAGGGGATGAGGGACTTTCTTAGCTAAGCACACACTCTCCTGCTTGCATGTCTGAACTAAGGGCAGGTGGATTCCAGCAAGTAAATGCTACATTAATCATTTGCCCTTACTCAAGATTGCCACGACCAGAAATGCTAGAGGGTGTTTTTTAAAAAGATAAAGAATTAAAAAAGGGATTTAAGATTTAAAAAAAAAAACACTAGTCCAGCTTCATTCCATGGATATTTTTAGATGGCTAAAATGCAGCTTTAAATTTGCAGAGGTCATTTATAAAAGGTCTAGTTCCCTACAGCAGCACCATGTGCTACGCACACAAAAAAAGCCATTGTGGCTTAAAGATTTGCATTCAATTTATTAGATTAGAGTTGCAAATAAATTTGATGTATTCTGCTCTACTACTTGAACTGAGACCACTCACATACCCCAACTTATACAGAAAGAGATATTTTAGGTTTTGCATAATCATTTATTTTCTATAAAACAAAAAAAAAAGGACACCAAGCTACAAAACAGTAGTATAATCATTGCCTGTACTGTAACTGGTGTCCTTTTCATGAACAGTTATGAACACGTGGTCAATTGATCCATATTTTGCTCTAACAGCTGCAGTTTGCATTCATATGGCTAAATAGAACACTTAATAGCTGTCATTAAAAAAAAAGAAACCAGGATCTAAATTGAGATGCATAAAAATAAACCAAATTGTTTAGTGAATTTAAAAAATGGTCTTGTACACTGTACACTTTGTATCAGCTTGTACTGTATTATTACAATTTGTATCAGTGTATGTAAAAAAGCAACACGTACTGTTCATCAGCCTTTGTCAATGTAAGCTGTCACTGTGTGAATTAGTCAATTCCTCATTCATACAGAATTCTATCTTTTATAAAGCTCTTACTATTTTACAGTGAACACAGAGGTCATAAAATGAACTGAGCTCTACAAGATATTATTTAGCTATTTTTAACGATATTGGTGCAAAAAAAAAAACATTGCGCATCAACTATCAACCCAGATAGCAAGCAACTGAGCTGCAAGTTTGACTTGCTAAGCTATTGCTAGACTTGCCAGGCTTCACAAGTTTGTTGCACAATTCAAGTCCACATTGCATGACTCCAGATCAATTTTCTTTGCAAACATTCTACAAGTCTGCTGCAAGTTCTCGTTCAGTTATGTTGTGCAATAGTCATCCCACCACAGGGGTCACTATGGCTGAATTTTCATAATGTAGACTTGCAGAGCTCTTGCTGTAGACTCTACACTGCAACTTTGCTCTTGCTAGAGACTAGCAAGTTATTCTTGCTCTCTGGGACACCACTCCAGAATGCTGGATTCTGGCAAGGTTTTGACTATTAAGTGCTGGTGATCCTGGCATGTACTTACTTCAGCACTTCTAGGAGACCATATATATTCCGACTGGTAGGTGTACTCATAATGGCCACTTCACCCCTCCTGACTATTCCCCCCTATGATGCATGTTTCTCTATCAGGAGCTTAAAAATGACTCCTATCACGACAGACATTGTGGCTGCGATGGCTAAGCTCTCTTGATATTATTAATGACCCATTTACTCCAATACTTTGAATCACTGAGCTGAATAGCAGATAGCCCCTTTGAGTGAAAACAAGGCAGCAACTAGGCCACTGGCATGCCACCGTCCCTTATTCACAGAAGCATTCTATTCATGGGCCATGTAATGGATGGAACATATGTTTCTAAACAAAAAGCGAAGCCAGTAAAAAGGTAAAGAATAAAAAGGGAATTACGCAAGTCAGTTTACATCCACTTGCACACAAGAGATGCACTGAGCTTCTGAACAGGTCCGCCAAAAAAACTGATGGATAGACCTGATAAGAAATTTTGTGTAAAAGGGGCCTAAGGTATTTCTGACTGTGAACTCACTGGGCAGATTTTGGCTCACTAACAGTTCCTGTGACACAAACATTAATAGTAGAGAAAGTGGCTGCCAACAGAATAAAAAGACATAAACAGCAATAAAAAAAAGAAGGCTAGCAATCATCAAGTGTACTGGCATACTGACATTCTAAGAGTATGTGGGAATGTGAACTAAAAGTAATGCAACATATCACCTAGTTAGCCAGAAACATGTGGAAGACTCAGAAGTCAGTTGAAAGAAGGTCATTTAGTCATAGAATTGTTTATGCTTGATTTAAAACAATGCATCATTATAAGTGCACTACACCTACTGTGAAACTTGGTGGTGACAGTATTATTCTATAGGAAAAGAAAGAAATCTGAGCCTATGGAAAACATTTTTCTTCCAGTAAGACAATGACCTGAAGCATGAAGCCAACACTACACAAGGATAGCTTCAAAACAATAGTAAATGTCCTGGGACTGGTCAAGATCTACAGCGTTATACCAGGAAGGCTATATAATAAAGGGATAAAAATACAATTTGCAACATCTGTTACTTGCATTTGTTCCTAGATTTATCAGTCATTGCATGACAGTAATAAAGACTGAGACGAACAACACAAATATTCAAGCAATTATATGGTTACCACTTACAGACTTAGAATTTTATTACTTTGTTAGAGACAGCCAAATGCTGTGAAAATGTTGTTATGTCACAAACTCATCGTTTCTAAGACTCCATGGTGGATTGCTTTTTAGTGGTGTTAAGCCTCGTACACACGGGCAATAATCTCGTCAGGAAAAAAACGTTGTTTTTCCTGACGAGATTCTTGGCAAGAATCTCTTGCCGCCCGAGTGTGCAGACAGACCTTTCAAAAGAACCGCGGTTCTCTTGCCTTGTGGCTGTCATGACATGGGTCATCAAAGCATAGTGCCACCAGATGATCTCAGCTGGGCGTAGGTTAAAAAGTGCTTTGTGCGGAAGCATAGGGATTGGTTTCTCCCAAAAGGTTTGTGCCGCTGGGCAGGTCCACCATATTTGGAAATATGACCCCATGTCCAGACAACCACGAAAGCAGGTCAAAGCTTTTTTTTTTTCTCATTTTGAATAAAGTAGGGTTAGGGCAGGGAGAAGGTTTTATAGCCCATGAATGTTTTTTCACGTGAATGTCCAATTGGGGAGATTTCCATTTATTTCCTGTCCCATAGCACAAACAGGAAGGGAAAGAAAATCCCTCCAAAGAGAAGGAATCCCTTGTTGTCAACAGGTGTCCCCATTTAAAGATTTCCCCTCTATTCCTGTTCTGTTGACAACACCTTCCACTTTTGGTGATAACAGAATACTGGACAAATCGAGAGGGTGAATCAACCTAAAGAGGACGCAAACCGCAATGAAAACCTGAAAGGTTCTGTACTTCCTCTCCACTATATCCACACACAAAAAATAAATAACAAATTTGTCTCATATTTTAACCCTTATAAGCCAGCACAATTTTGGCAGCAATCTGAGGACCTCGTGTTCGAGCTTTATGCCACGTAAGGGAACCCTAATACATTTTTGGATTAATGTATCTGTATGATTTTATCGGTTTGAAGGGTAGAGGGAAAGATGCTAAAGTTAGACTGGTTATAAGCAGGATCAGGATTTTTACAGTTATATTCTGTGCATTTAGAAATACATCCAACTGTACTGTGTACAGAACTAGTTTCTACATTTTCACAGCTCTCACTGTGAACAAGCCTTTCTGTATACAGAGGTTAAACCTATTTTCCTCCAAAGTCATACAAAGAGTGCTCCCATTATTTGCAATGACCTTTACATAGTTACCTTTAAAATAAGGTTGGAAAAAGTCATAGATCCATTCGGTCCAACCTATGTGAGTCGGTTTGTTTTATTATTTTATGTTCATTAAGTACATCTATGTTATTTGCAAATTTTCCCACTGTCATCATTTGATTTGATTGATTTTTTATGTGAATTTTGGTCGGTCTGGACAAGAAAAAACACTGGAATATGATGGTTTGACAAAAACTCCTTTACTGAATGCTACACAAACCACGGACAAAAATGGAAGACACATTTTAACTGGCGCCAGTAAGGCTACTATTTTGTGACCTTGTGCTACCTAAAAATTAAAGTGGCAACACTCTACATTAAATCAATATGACCCAAACTGTAAATCCATTCAGGTGAGAGTACAGAAGACACTTGGCGATGGATCGGAGAAGCAGCAGAGTATGCAATTACATCAGCTGCACAGAACAAGTATTCTACAGAGAATATATAAAAAGGCATGTGTCAAGGTCTCCATAAATGTTTCATCTGGTGTGTGGTATCGGGCTCTTTTTACAGACTCCAGAAGAGATCTAATTAAGTGCTAATGATGAGAATAAATGACAAAGCAGTCCTTTTAATGCAGCTTTACCTACACAAAAGAAGACAATTAAACTATATGAAGAAATCAGTGTGGCTCTGGTTCCTCTCTTAAATATCCTGCATTATCACGCTATAATGAGAACAGGATGACAATTACTATTACGTGAATATTACGGTAGTGTCTTCAGCATGAATTACCATAGGGACTGATGTCAAAGCCTATGTTGTTGAGGTTGCTTTCTGATAGCTTTCAATCTATTTTGGCACACCACAGGAACAATTTATTGTATTGGTGGCCACAAATTGCACAAAATGTTTGAGCAGCCTCTGTCCAGAACATTTTAGACTGCCACTAACTGTATACGTGTCGGTTCACCACTTGGACCCCATGGTTTAGGAAGCCAAGGATCACAATCACCTGCCAAGTACCTCTTTTTAATGCCTGTGTGAATGCAGTCTTATTTGCATCTGACCCCCTTTTTCTACAAAATAATATGTATGCTTGAATTATTTCACCAACCTTGGCAGCAATCTGGAGACCTTTCTTCATCTTGGAGATGTATGCCATGAAAGGGAACCCTAACAATTTTAAGCTACCTGTATCTGCATGGTTTGTAGTGTTTTGGAGTTCTTGGATAAGGGTCTGGTATGGATTTTTGGGGGGAACCCTACGGCCCTTTTTTTAAAATTTTGGCGCAGGGTTCCCCTTAAAATTCATACCAGACCTGAAGGGTCTGGTATGGATTTTGAGGGGGACCCCTACACCATTTTTTGAAAAAGAATTGGCTCAGGGTTCCCCTTAATATCCATATCAGACCTGAAGGACCTGGTATGGAATTTGGGAGGACCCCTACGCAATTTTTTTTTTAAATTTTGGTTTGGGGTTCCCCTTACTATTTACCAGACCAAAAGGGCCTGGTAATGGACTGGGGGGGGGGGGGCCTATGCTGTTTTTTTCAAAGAGTTTTATCTATATTGCCGGGACCCAACAATTCAATATAGCGAGCAGTTTTAAATAATTTTTTTTCCCTTTAGAAATGTCATTTTGCTACGGGACTGTTCTAAACACAGGAAAAATGTGCCACTTTACATTCATACTATACACACCCCCCAGGTATGAAATTTAAAGGAATATTTACCTTTTATTGTTTCACTTTAAGCATTATTAAAATCACTGCTCCTGAAAAAATGGCCGCTTTAAAACTTTGTTTTGCATTGATACATGTCCCCTGGGGCAGGACCCAGGTCCCCAAACACTTTTTATGACAATACCATGCATATAAGCCTTTAAAATGTGCACTTTTGATTTCTCCCATAGACTTTTAAAGGGTGTTCCGTGGCTTTCGAGTTTGCTGCGAACACCACAAATTGTTAGCTATTCGGCGAACACTCATTGTTCGAGTTGAACTTACGTTTGACTGGAACATTGGGCTCATCCCTACTGTCAGTACATGTGAATGTAGCAGAGCCGGATTGACTCCTAATACTGCCCATCCCTCTTCCATTCCCATTGATGCTACGCAGAATTTTACATGGATACCAAGTCAGGTACAGTACTTACACTAGTTTAATTTAGGAACACTTGCTTGTGTATTAACTGCATGTAATTCGATGTGATATGCAAGATCGTCTGTGTGCAAATTTTCATTAAAAAAAAAATGTACCTGAATAAAAACACATTTTTGATTGAATGCATATGGCAGTAGTTAGTGTATTTTATATCTCCTTGGAATCCAGTGCTGACTGATAGTTATTGGCAAAGAGTGATGTGATGGCCATGTGCCATTCCTTCAGTTGTTCTGGGCATTAGTTCTGCATTAGCCGTGTTTCCAAATTATTTATAACTGATAAGCTATGCAGTCACTATGCAGGTGTTAAGCAATTGCAGTTTAATGAAATATACTTTTAGAACATTTTTCACTTGCTCTGATTTATTAAGAAAGTCATTAGCATCTCATGTCTATGAAACACACTGAAACTTTTTTGAGAAAAACAAATAGGCTATTACAGGCATGTACATCCCTGTGAGAAGGAATCCAATATAAGTAACCGCTACACTCTCTTTTGCAGTGGGTAACACTATAACAATGTTGTCTATAAAATGTTCCCTTCAAAATCACATTCTGCACAAATTCCTTTATTTAATACTTCAATAAGGGCAATACTTGAATTTAAAGGAGTTTGATGATGTAGAGAATCTGATTATCTTCAGTAAAGAAATAAGTGGCCCAGAAGTAGACCGCATTTCCTATTCTGAATGCAGATGTGACCCAAAAAAAAAAAAACATTTTCTGCTCTGAAAGCAAAACTTCAATTTCTGGGACAACATCAACACAAATGTAGAATAGCTTTCTCTTAACACTGAGGCAATCATGTAATGAGCGAGTTAAAAAGCAATTCAATATTGATGTGACGGTGGTGCTGGGTAAAGTGGAAGTCCTACATTACATATCGGAGAATGTGCATTGTCACCTACCTGTGTTGGATTGTAGAGTTCCTGGAGTGGACTACGTGACCCTTTCCGACAGCAAATGTCCATCCCAAAGGGATTTCTGTGCATTACTAGAGAGAAAGAAAGACAAAAATATGGTTTACTTTAGGGAATATGTGTATTCTATATAACTAATGGCTGTATAAAATAACATCTGTATATATACAATAGGCTTTACAGTTTGCTAAACAAAATATACTATCATAATTTACTATTTCTTATCTTCAAGTTTACGCAAAACAGTATTAGTCATAACCAACAAGTACAACAAGATGGCGTGTAATACTTAAGCACAGCCTATGAGTGTCACTGTTGCTATTGCTTAATAGCAAACGGGCCGCACATTTGACATTTCAGCAATGCCAGTGTAAGAGCTAGGCAGTCTTCAATACTAGAACACTAGCAGAAAGCAATAAGGATAAGGTTCACCAACAAAGGCCTATTTTGAAGCCCAACTCCACACACTTTTTTTGTTTGGCCATTTTTGTGTTTTAACAATAAAAGCCTGACAGCCATTTATAAGGACACCCATATGTGTGTGTGTGTGTGTGTGTGTATGTATATAAATATAATCTGTCGTGGATAAACGGTTCAGGCTGGTGGTGGTGGCGTAATGGTGAGGGGGATATTTTCTTGGCACAATTGTATTGTTGTTGACCATGTCCATCCCTTTATGACTACAGTGTACCCATTTTCTGATAGCGTAATGCTATTATGTCAATATGGACCAAAATCTCTGAGGAAAAATGAAGACAGCTCTTAAAGGGGTTGTAAAGGAAGACATTTTTTCCCCTAAATAGCTTCCTTTACCTTAGTGCAGTCCTTCTTCACTTACCTTATCCTTCGATTTTGCTTTTAAATGTCCTTATTTCTTCTCAGAAATGCTCACTTCCTCTTCTTCTGTCTGTAACTCACCACCGTAATGCAAGTCTTTCTCCCTGGTGTGGAGAAAACCTCTTGAGGGGGGAGGGGGCAAGCAGGAGTGTCAAGACGCTCTCTAATTTGCAGATAGAGAAAAGATCTGTGTGTTAGTGGGCGTTCTGATACTCCTGCTCGCCCCCTCCCCCCTCAAGAGGCTTTTTGCACACCAGGGAGAAAGCCTCGCATTACGGTGTGTAGTTACAGACAGAAGAACAGGAAGTGAGCATTTTTCAGAAGAAATAAGGACATTTATAAGCAAAATGGAAGGATGAGGTAAGTGAGGTAAGTGAGGGAGGACTGCACTAAGGTAAAGGAAGCTATTTAGGGAAAACACATTTTTCCTTTACAACCCCTTTAAGGCAATGGGGGTACAATCCAATACTAGCAAGGTGTACCTAATAAAGTGGAGGTGAATATCTATCTATCTATCTATCTATCTATATATATATATATATATATATATATATATATATATATATATATCTATCTCTATATCTATATAGATATATACACACATGCAGATACATACACACACACAACAAAAGTAGAAGCCCCAATAAAGGAAAACACAGGATAACATTTTAGAAATAGAATTATTATTTACTGGGAGCAGTGTTAAAAATACAAATTCATAACTTGATGCACCGAGGCTATAAAATAATAAACCACTACGTATTCGCCTGTTGTGAAGGAATCATGTATCAGGCTAATGTAAACCTTTCCCTTCCTGTAGATGCCGGCTGAAAACAAGATATATGAAGTCACTATGTAATCAAGTGATTGAATCATTTTTAAACACTGAAGATTTAGACCCACTTCTCTACCTTTCAGGTTTTGCTGATTAGCAGTCTCAAATGGTTTAACAATGTTGAAATACATATTACAATCTTATACGTTCAAGCTTTCCTGCCTCATTTCGAGGTACAAATGCTTTTTAAGAAACCTCTTTTTCAAAAACACAAGGCCTGTTACTTCCTATGAGAATGATGTTCCTCACCACTGACCTTATTATCAGGGAGACATGTACTGGAACTGACAATGCCCCCAGGTGTCGGGAGATGCTGTCACAGGGACCTCTCTGTGTCCCTCTAGAACATTTTGGCAACGATTATTATCTTTTATGCACAAAGCTCCCATGAGCCAACCTGCTATTTTTATCAGCCGTTCCTTGTTCTTACATTTCATCGCACAGATTGAGCTTGCACTCTGTAGGCCCAAAATTGAATTCCGTAATACAGTGCTATGTGATTGTGGTATCAGGTTAGAAAAATGTGCAACGATTGGCAAAAATATCCTGAATGCTTAATGAATCAGACAGCATCTGCATACACATTGCAGTATATTGAGCAATTTAATAAACCATACTGTTATCTGGCCTATGATTGTTTTTGAGTCACCCAAGTCATGAGATGTCTTGTAAATTAAACACAACTGGGGGATTCCTTTTATAGACCTGACATCATTTTCCAATACAGTGCTATGTGATCATTTGGTAAGAGGTTGGAAAAATATGCATTGTGTTTAGGAAAAAAAAAAACTTGAATGCTTTATGAATCAGACAGCATCCCTATACATATACCGTAGCTATATACTGAACAATTTAATGAACCATACTGTTATTGTTTATATGAAGGTTTTTGAGTCAACTGGAATGTTTCAGCATTCATTTAAGCAGAATTTTCTGATGCCATCAGCGCATACACTGAAGGAAGGAACGGCCGCCCGTGCCGTTTCTTCAGGAGCGTGGGCTGTGACCAGCGGATCGGGGCAGTCACACAGCCAGAGTCCACGGAAGGAAGACAGGCGAAGATGGATGCGGCCTGCAGTGGGGACGACGCGGGCTTCGTTTGCAATTAAGTGTCACATACTAGCACATTATGCTTTTACTACTTTACTTTACTACTGCAGGGATTTACGGTACTTCCTTTTTAAATGATACAATAAATTACTACACAAGCCCTTCTGTGATTTAAGGTTATTAAAAATGTCCCTTCTGTTTCAGTCAGCAGCCAACTTCTTTGACAAGGTTTGGGTTGGTCTGTACAATGATTGTGTGCTGAATCACAGAAAAGAAAGACCCAGCGTAAAAAAGAAAAATAATAAAAGTTCCCTCCACTATATGTTTTAATGCAGTCTTATTAGAACAGTGTATAAGAAAATAATTGTAAAAAATGTCTTATATTTTTTGTTGTTTTTTTTGGAGGAAATTTAAAGTGGTTGTAAACCTCAGACATGAAATATGAATAAAGCATATCCCTCTATAGTGTGTACTTTTCTTAATCCAGAGCACAAAGTGTCATGTTTGACTGCTGCTTTGTTCCTTAGCAATCAGCACATGTCACTTCTCATACGTTTTCCTGACACAAAAGAAAAAAGGTGACAGGGGAGTGAACTTCAGCACACAGCCTGTAATGGACAGCCTCAGCTCTGTTCTTGTGTGCTGTGTGAAGGAGGTTTGTCCCTTTCCTCCAATCATCTCTGAGCTCTGTAGAGTGTAATTTCAGCTCCCCACCCCCTGCTTTCTGAAAGCTCACACAAGCTGTATAAGTTCTGCTCGTTGAATGGCTGTAGAGCAGAGAGGGCTGCAGAAAAACAGGTACAACATATACAGAAGGATTTGTTTAATCTCTGTATAGCAACTGAAGCTAATCACTTCACTGGGTATATGTAAAGGTTTACAACCATTTTAAAGATAGGTCTGGGACAGTTTTTTTTAAGTACTTTAATATACACTGTACCAACCAAGCCTTGAGATCTTTAATCCAGTATAGAAAGGGTTTAATTATGGTAAATCCCTAGCCCCCTCCTTAAAGTGGTTGTAAACTCTAATAAAAAAAAGAAACCTGCAAGACAAAGGCAAAATGAGCTAGTAGGCATAGCATACTAGCTCATTATGAATTACTTACCTTACATCGAAGCCCCCGCAGCGGTCCTCATAGCCCCCTCTGGACGGCGACAGCTCTCACAGAGTGACTTCCGGGTATAGCGGGCTCCGATGCTGTTATTGGCCAGAGGTGCGATGACGTCACTTCCACACATGCGCACGGCGCACTGACTAAAGAAACAACACATACCTGCCGTTGCTTCAGTTTGCTTTAGTGCGCATGTGCTGTTGACATCAGCACATGCAGGGGACGGGGGATATCTCCTAAACCGTGCAGGTTTAGGAGATATCCAGGGTAGCTACAGGTAAGCCTTATTATAGGCTTACCTGTAGCATAAAGTGTTTGTAAAGGGTTTACAACCACTTTAATAGATCATTGAAGCAAAAATCGAATACGATTTTAAAGCGCAACTTCACCCCAAAAGGGAAGTTTCCCTTGTTTGAATCCTCCCCTCTCCACTGCCACATTTGGAACTTTTTTGGGGGGGAGCAGGTACCTGGTTTTGATAGGCACCCGCTCCCACTTCTGGTTCAGATCGCCGTTGTGATCTGTGAGGATGTTCCCCTCTCCTTCTTCCCCCCACAGCCATCTTGGACACACACAGGTCCCAGAAGACTGCGGGACTATTCACAAAGCGCAGTGCTACTCGCACATGGGCAGTACGAAACCGCCTGTGAAGCCGGAAAGGCTGCAATGCCGGCTTCCCTTACCTAAGATGCCAGCGCCTGTACCTGAAGCGATTGAAGAATTGGCCTGGGAACGGGCATCACTGGATCTCTGGACAGGTAGGTCACATTATATTAAAAGTCAGCAGCTACAGTATTTGTATCTGCTGACTTTAATTCTTTTTTTGCCTGGAGCTCCTCTTTAAGCTAGTAAAAAGGTAAGCAGCAATTTCTAAGTATTTAAAAAAGTTATGCTATGTAAATGGAGACATCTAACAAATATACAGTAATGCAGGTGTTATCCCAATATGGCTGTGAAAGGGAATACAATTTAAAGGGAATCTATAAACATATGAATCAGTTAACAACCCAGCCAAATATTTTACTTTGAACAGATTGTGAAGGTTTTTTTTTGCTGTCTGACTCCAGTGGAAGATTAATTACATTGCAGCTCACAGCAAACATTTAAAGCTGCCTCTGTGTTACAGCTCATGCACGCATATATCATTGGTCCCAGCATCAAGGAGATGTCAGGAAAGCCATGTACTCTGTGCTGAGATGGACATTACTCTCCGTTTCTGACATCTAAACGTCCTCTTACAATAGCTGCCATTGACAGCTCTCCTCATTGCTAAATAGGTAGGGCAAGTGCAAGATTTTGTTTGATGTTGGCTTTGGGCAGATGAAAAAGAAGCCCGTGGGCTTATCAAAGATGGAGCTGGCTTTGGGATCAGAGAGTTTGGCATGACCTGAAGCAGTTTTATTGCAAAATTTAAAATCATTTGGGGAACTTTTAATTTTAGGTTATATTTTGTAATCAGATATGCTGAGAAATAAGTTATCTGTTGATCGCTGGGACAATGTTTTACCGGCTCCTGCAACTAAAAATAATAAATGCACATTGTTTTACCTGCAGAAAAATTTGCATTTATTCTTTTTTTTTTTTAAGTGAACTTATCCTTTAAAAAAAATGTATAAATATATATATATATATATATATATATATATATATATATATATATATATATATATATATATATATATATATATATATATATAAAATACTATGCATACCCCTCCTAATGTCCCCCAAGACACATAGCAGGCTATTGATGGGAGCCTGTGAGCTGTTTTTTTTTCTTTAAACAAAAAAGCTGTCAATGAGAGCCGTCAGTCATTTGCCAGCAATTTTAAAACTTTTTCCTTTGTATGGAAAAATCAGTGCTAAAAAAAAAAAAAAAAAAAAAAAAAATCACTGCTCCCAGCTGCATGGATTTTTTTTTGTATTGGTATATGTTCCCAAGGGCAGAATAACCCCCTTGTCTATTAGCCCAAAATATGGGCATTCTAAATTAAAAAAAATTGGCACCAATGGGATTCGGGGTTTGGGTTTGAAGATTAACAAATCCCTGCTGAACCGAACCCAGGACAGTTCAGCTCATCCCTACTGTAAAATGAAGGTTAAAATTGTATTTCATGCAATGATGCCCCCCATACCATGACAACTTCTATGTTGTCCCTAGCAGTGTACTGACTTTGCCAACTACTCTCCTGTTACCTTTCCATGATTTAGACATACTCTGTGTTAAGAGCAGATTACAGAAGGGAAGTTGTTGAGGGGCCCCTGTAAAAAAAAATTCTATGGGGCCCTATGCACTGTGGTTACACTACTGCATTGCAGCCAGATTCAATGAGATCCTCATCCAAGCTTGTAGATATGGGACTGCCCAGAGCGGTCTCAGTCTGTCACCCTGTATACCAAGAGATTCGATTTTTCAATTTAAAATGCATGTTTAAATGAAATTCGATGCAGAGATGTTTAATAAATAATTTATATTTTAGCATATGACATTCTATACTTTCTGCTTTTATGATTATTCCAAAAAGATCATCCTAATCATTTTAGATTATAGAAAGGAACTGTATTACAAAGTACAGCCTCCCCACTTCACTGCTTATTGCCTTCTATGCTGTTGCACTGTAATGACTTTTTCTATTTGCAATAGATAGTAAAGTACCTGCTGAATCAAGAAACCACTTTGATGCCTAATGCCCTAACCAAAGTTCTTTTTTAATAGGTAAATTACAAACTGCACTCACATATATAATTCCTTCTTAAAAGGAAGAAGGAAACATTGAAAAAATGATATTGAGAAAATGGTAGCTGAATTATCAATGGAAACATCAAATATAGTATATAAAAAGCACATAGCTAAACCTGATGAAATCATGAGTAGACACTATTGACTGAATATTGAGCCAACAAAAAAAACATGAAAAAAACAAAACAGACTTAGTGAATACTCATTTTTTCCATACTTGCCAAGTTCAATTTGTGATTCCGTTATCAATCAAATAATCATTTCTGTATGACAATATAAACCAGAGTTTTCCAAATCTGACTCAAGAGCCTTTTTGGTAATTTATGGTAAGAACATTCAATATAGCATGCTTTAGGTAGAAATCGATCCAAGGTCCACTGAGAGGCAAGGCAAGGCAAGAGTAGACTCTGTGTTGCCTATCAATAAGAATCAATATATCAACTGCTTTAGTCCCTGAGGATTTTTCTCTGTAAACTCCCACTCAAGTCCCAGAGCATTTTTCTTTTTAGTTTCAGAGATGTCTTAGTTCTATAGTACAGGAAAATTTCATGTAGTTATTTTTTTTTAACGATCTACTCCTGATGAAAAATAGGAAAAAAAATATAGGTTATATATATATATATATATATATATATATATATATATATATATATATATATATATATATATATATATTCTAGGGTAGACTTCAAAAGGAATAGATTCTATACCTTTTTAAGTCTATTCTAGAATATATATATATATATATATATATGTATATAATATATTTTATTTCCTATTTTTTATCAGGAGTAGATTGTTAAAAAAAAAAAAATAACTACATGAAATTTTCCTGTATTTTTTCCGCAATGTAAAATTTATGTAACTTGTTCAGCCTCAGATGTTTACCCTAAAAAACTGTCAAAATCTTCTGATTATTGGATATCACATGCATGTGATTTTTATGTAAAATATGTGATGGTAGAGCTCAAAGTCAACATTTGCATTTTATATAAGGAGAGTTTTTATTTCGCTTTTCAATGCCAAATGATGTTCACACAGGAAAAAGCAGCGATAATATTACAGGAAAAGCAGCAATAACATTATGAGGAAGTAAGCTCCCTCTGCAAATGTTTACCTACAGGTAAAGCCTATAATAAGGCTTGTCTATATGTATTAAAAATATCTCCTAAATCTGTACAGTTTAGGAGATAGTTCCAAGGCATGCATTGGTACATGCGCTTTGAAGGAGCCCGCAAACCTGGAAGAAGCTTCGGGAAAGATGTCGGCTGCGACAGCGGTGTGCTAGGAAATGTTTTTACAGGTTTGCAATCGGTAAAATTATGAATGTCATTGTTTTAGCTTATGTAGTAAAAGCAAATGTCACCGTTTACTCAGAATTGTTGGGATATATACAGTCACATGAAAAAGTAAGATCTCCCAATGGATCCTTTGTTTACCTCCCCCCGAAGGAAGAACCCACCAGCCTCCACTGTTGCCTGTTCAGTCATTTATTCCACAAAAATATCAATAGCTGTAATGGTGTACTGTGGAACAAGTATTGTATTGAAAGGTCTGTTTTGCGGGTCAGCTTTATCTCAGATGGACAGAGGATGCAGAATTAGTTGTAGATTCATCGACTGCAAGCTACCCAGGCCCTAAAGCAGCAAAGCAAGCTCACACCATAACATACCCATCACTATGCTTCACAGTTGGTGCGAAGTACATCTCCAGAAATGTCTTTTTCATTTTGAACTAAACATGTCTACCGTTTCTGTGGCAAAACAGTTATTTCTTGCACAAGCAGTTCAAAATGTATTAAATAAAAATTGATATATGTATTGCATAGCAAATAAGCATATTTACAACATTGCAATCAGTACAACAGCTGTGGATGTTACTACACTTAGCCTATGGAAGGGTGGGGATGCCCAAAACTGTTGCTCTGGTTGACATGTTGTAAATACACTCCTTTGCTATGCAATACATATTCAGTACTTGCACAAGAAATAAGGTGGTGCTGCATCCCTATCAATGGGCCAATTATTGAGAAGTGATTGGATGCTGTTTATACATTAGCACACTAATCTACTTGGATCATACAACCACTGAGTCTGGGGCCATTTTAGGATAGCACTGAGATGAATAGCCCATTAACAAAAAGCACCAGGGACCGAGTGGTTAAATGAAATGTATATTGGATTTATAGGTTTTCTGTCGGCAATTAGAACTTAAAAATTATACGTTAAATGTTTTATCTTTTTATAATAGATATGTCATATTTTTGTATTCTAATTTTTTGGAGCTTTAGGCCCCCGTACACATGGACGGACAGTCCGCTGAAAACGGTCCGCCGGACCGTTTTCAGCGGACATGTCCGCCCGGAGATTTCTGTCTGATGGTTGTACACACCATCAGACAGAAATCAGCGCGTAAACAATACGCGGGGACGTGGCCGCGCCGTCGCCGCGACGATGACGCGGCGACCTTGAAGTTCAAAGCTTCCACGCATGCGTCGAATCAGTACGACGCATGCGAGGGATGGCGGTCGGTCGGACATGTCCGGTGAGTCTGTACAGACGACCGAACACGTCCGACGGACAGGTTTCCAGCGGACAGATTTCTTAGCATGCTAGGAAATTTTAGTCTGCTGGAAAAAGTCCGCTCGGCCAGGAATCCGGTCCGGTCGGCTGTACACACAACCGGATCTGTCCGCTGAAACTGTCCGTCGGACAAATATCAGCGGACAGATCCGGTCGTGTGTACGGGGCCTTACGCTTCTAGTCATATCATTTCCAGGCTATTCCTATCTGCCTTGACTGAAACATTGCTCTGTGCAATCGTGTCATGGCTGCAAGGATTTTAAATCAATAGTAAAAAAAAAAAACGTTCTTAAATTTGGCCTCAAACAATAATTATTTCCCTTAAAAAGTGAATATAAAATTAACTATGGCCAAGGACATTTTGAATATCTGCAGCCTGACAGCACACCAGCGCCAGGTGTTCTTGTCTCCATGCAGCTCCCTTGAATGAAGGCTGATTAAATAAAAGGTGCTGAGACTGTCAATTTCCTCTGCACATTACTTGAAAATGGCACCATGAATTTAAAGATAAAAGCAATTTATCTATTTTCCCCAAAACCTCAGAGATGACGGATGCTTTTTAGCCTTTCTTTGTTACTAGCTTTGCACACATTTGCACTTGCTTGTCAGAGTTTTCTGGAATTTATAGTTCTGTCAGTCGTCTTTTAACATCATGAAAAACTAAACCTTATTCTGGAAACAGGACTATTTCCTACAAGGATCACCCTTGAAGTGAATTTTTGCTCATGCAAGGCAAAACAATCAGTTTCTCTAAACTACCACTCTCCACAACTGTTTTTACTTCCCTTCCCCTCACTACCAAGTCTCTCAATTTTCTTAAAGGCCAGATGGTCAAAGTTTGCAAAGGGTTAATGATTTCCTGCCTGCCCCACGTGCCAGCATTGCTACCTGGTGACTGGTTGTTTGGGCATCTGGTACTGCTACATAAGAGGAAGGTGGTGCGCCACATGCTTTCCATCCCCAATAAGTTGGGTATTTCACTTCACTTACGCATAGATATCCATTAGATCCGACAGGCGTAAGTCTCTTACGCCGTCGGATCTAAACTGCAATTTTTTTTTTGCCCGCTCGGGGTCGCTACCGTCGCTTTCCGCGTTGAGTATGCAAATTAGCTAGATACGCAAATTCCTGAACGTACGCGCGGCCCGCCGCAGTAAATTTACGACGTTTACGTTAGGCTTTTCCCGGCGTAAAGTTGCCCCTGCTATATGAGGCGCAGCCAATGTTAAGTATGGCCGTCGTTCCCGCGTCGAAATTTTAAAAAGTTACGTCGTTTGCATAAGTCGTCCGTGAATGGGGCTGGACGTCATTTACGTTCACGTCGAAACCAATGACGTCCTTGCGACGTCATTTGGAGCAATGCACACTGGGATATTTTACGGACGGCGCATGCGCAGTTCGTTCGGCGCGGGGACGCGTTTCATTTAAATGTTACACGCTCCCTACCCGCCGAATTTGAATTCTGACGGGTGATTTACGCTACGCCGCCGCAACTTTACAGGCAAGTGCTTTGTGAATAAAGCACTTGCCTGAAAAACTTGCGGAGGCGTAACGTAAATCGGATACGTTACGCCGCCGCAGAGATACGCCCAGTGGACAAGAATCTGGGCCATAGAATACATATTGGCCTAAACTGATAAAGAAAGTAAAAAATATAAAAAAATATCAAAATTGGCGGTCTTTTTTTGTATATATAAAATGCTAAAAATGTAATGGCATCCTTAAAAAAAAAGGACATCAATTTTATTTGGGTACAGCGTCGCATGACCGTGCAATTGTCAGTTAAAGTAACGTAGTGTTGGTCCTCACTCCCGGGTGTGGCCGGATGTAGGAGTGTGGAGCGTGGAGTGTGGAGAGTGAGCGAGGCAGAGATGTGAGAAGTGGAGAGGCGTGTGCCTAAGCCTCCCATGTATCTCTCCCCCCCTACAGGCATATGAAATGGCCATGCTGGGAGCGCTGCTTAAATTGCTGGAGTCTGGTTCTCCTACCTGCTGAACTTATTTTTCTTCCCTACTACGCCGTATCTGTTCCATAGCCTATCTGACAGAGGCGGTTTACCTGCATCGCTGGTCGGGAGCTGTTGATGTCCTGTGCCCTTTTTTTTTTTTTTATTACCTGCTCGTTTTCCGTCCCGTCTGGGGAGCTTCTGGAGCCAGGGAGAGAGCGGAGGAGACCTGGGGTGGAGGCGTAGCTGCAGCAGGCGAGCTAACCGCATGATTGGACGGCGGTGGTCAGCTGACTAGCCCATGTGACCGGCCGTGTCAGTCCCAGCGCGAATCGGCGTTTCCTGGCTGCTGGAGGCTTGAGGAGACACGGGAGATAGCCAGGGGGTCTGCCTTACCCTGCAGAGCTGAACCAGATTGATAAGGAGGACTTACTCCCCCCCTATACCGCTATACTAAAAGCCTCACAGGCTTGTTTAAAGGAGGAGAAGCAGTGGGGAAAACCTGCAAAAAAAAACACCATAAAAGTGAGTAAAACTCTGCACAAATAGTGACGTATGGATTACATTGTGCCTTGAATGGGCCTGTACTGTGGTATGCTGTCTGGACTGGATATATATCAAAGGTACCAATAGTGCTGTGCGGTGCTGTGCATTGAGACATGGTTTGGCTATATGCCTAATGAAGTAACTGCTCAGTGAAGTAAAATGAAGTAATGTGAAGTGAGAGTATATACATTGTACACTGCATTGAAGAAAACTGAGACTTTTCCACTTTACACTCGTGAAGCAGGGCTACTGATCATTATCTATTTATGACCTCTGGCACACGGCTGGTGTGACATCCTGCCTTTGAACTGCCTTTTGGACTTTTTGTTTTAGCACTTCCAAACAATTGAACACTGCGCCATTGATAGGCTTTGTTGCTACCTATGGAGGCCCTATGTGAGTTGCTGGACTTACGCTGGTTTTAAATGAATTAATGGTGCTGTACTGTGCGGTGATGTGCATTGATAAATGGACTGATTAAAATCCTAAAACTAAACGAATTCAGTTGCACAAGGAAGTAAAGTGAAGTAAAGTGAGAATACGCTCGTGAAGCAGGGCTACTGATCATTATCTATTTATGACCTCTGGCACACGGCTGGTGTGACATCCTGCCTTTGAACTGCCTTTTGGACCTGTTGTTTTAGCACTTCCAAACAATTGAACACTGCGCCATTGATAGGCTTTGTTGCTACCTATGGAGGCCCTATGTGAGTTGCTGGACTTACGCTGGTTTTAAATGAATTAATGGTGCTGTACTGTGCGGTGATGTGCATTGATAAATGGACTGATTAAAATCCTAAAACTAAACGAATTCAGTTGCACAAGGAAGTAAAGTGAAGTAAAGTGAGAATACGCATACTGCATACCGTATCGAGGATAAAAGAGACTTCTTCATTATACGCTTGTAAATACAGAGTTATTGTTCTAATAGCCATTACTGGTCTCATTGTGACTATATACTGCCTATCAGGATCAGGATCAGCTGAAGATTGAGCATTAATGGTCAATTTATTTTGTTTTTCCTTTTTTCTTTAAAGGGGAGAGGGAGGGAAGGGGGAAAGAAACAGAAGTTTTTTTTTTTTTTTCTCCTCTCTAGAATGTCTGGGCCGCAAGCATTAAGGTCAGCAAAAGACAAGGTGGGGGTAGCTGCGGTAGCAGCAGCCAAATTAGAAAAATATGTTCTTTTATCAGAACAGACCCCCATTAAAAATGGCTCAACGTCCCAGGCCTCTGCCAAAATAAACACAGAGAGACGAAGCCAAGGCCAAACAGCGGCAGCGGCAGTAAGCAAAACTGCAGTTAATAAGAACGCAGCGCCCATAGTTATGGATCCAAAAGTAACCCCCAGGCCTGAAGATGCTCCCACAATAAAAGACGTATTCCTAGTGGTGAATGAATGTAAAAAGGCACTGGGAGAACTGTGTGACCAAATGAAAAGTGTCAAGGAAGAACTGGTCTCAGTGGGACAGGAATTAAGGAAGACTAATGAAAGGATATCAGAAGCAGAAGGGAGGATCTCACAAATGGAAGATGAAATGCACCCTCTCAAACAAGATGTTAAGAACATGAAGACCCAAGTGGAGACATTAGAAGAGAAAATGGATGAAATAGAAAATAGACTCCGGAGGGACAATGTTAGGCTGGTGGGGCTACCGGAGAAATGCGAGGGGGCTAGACCAATAGAATTTTTGGAAAACTGGTTTGTAAAACTATTTGGTAGAGAAAGCTTCTCACAAGCATTTACAATAGAAAGAGCGCATAGAGTCCCCTTTAAGCCTCCCCCCACCGGGGGGCGTCCAAGATCAATGCTACTAAAATTTTTGAATTACCGAGATAAAGAGTCCCTATTGAGAAAGAGTAGAGAAATGGGAGAGGTTTTTTTTGAAGGCTCTAAAGTTTCATTTTACCCTGATTTTTCTCCCCAGTTACAGAAGAGGAGGGCGGGGTTTCTGGAGGTTAAACGGAAAATGCAGAGGGCTAAACTTCCATATGCTTTATTATACCCAGCGAGGCTACGGGTGGCTGCGCTGGGAACGACATTATTTTTTGATAAACCTGAAGATGCAGCATTATGGATGGAAACGCAATTAAAGGAGGGAGGGGGGAGCTAGGAGTAAGGGGTTTAATTTGTAACTTGCACGGATAGGGGGGGGGGAGGTGGGAGGAAAGGTGCACACTTAAATGAGTGAGAGGAATTGGTCAAGAGTTGAATAGAGAAGGGAGGATTGTGAATGAGGAGGGGTGGGAGAAGTGGGGAGGGGGGGGGGAAGGGGGGAGTGAATGAAAGTATGTTAAGAGAGGAAAGGACGATATGGGAAACGGCCATAGGAAACCCCTTAGGGGAACACCTGGGTAGGTGCGGAGGGGGGGGGAAGGGAGGGAGGGGGAGGAGAGGGAGGAAGGGTGGGAGGGGAAGGGAAGACAAGTACATGATACACAGGGAAAAAATGTTCACTGTAATAAGTAAAATATACGTAAAACACGAACCAAAGAAAAGTATAGAAGGTAATGATAATGCACAAAGGATTGGGAAAAGGGGAAAACGCTAAAGTATTTCATAAGGGGTATAAATTTTATATGGGAAAATAGAGTTTGAAAACCTATATGGAAATAACACTAAAATAGCACATATATTTCTTGGGGATGTCAGTTCACAAGTTCTAATAGACACGGTAAAATTAGTAAACACTATTTATACACATAGATAACTAGGGTAATGAATAGCTACATAAATTATTTTCTGGGATGGATGCCCCTATCCCCCTATGGTATATCCGTGGTTGCTAGATGTAAAGTAAAATGTAAAGTAAAATGTTAAACTTAAGCTCATGGAATGTTAGAGGCCTGGGAACTGCAGCTAAAAGGGCTGCAGTCTTTGCCACGCTGGAAAAACATGGAATAGGGCTGATGTGTCTGCAGGAAACCCATTTAATGAAAAATACAAGTTACTTACTACAGAGTAAAAAATACCCTACTCAGTACCACTCAGTGCACTCTACATATTCTAGAGGAGTGAGTATCCTGGTGAGAGCTGGAGTGGGGTTTTCCTGCAGACAGGTCAGCATAGATGAATATGGTCGATTTATTTTTTTGCATTGTATAATAGACAACAAAATGTATATAATAGCAAATATATACGTCCCCCCGCCCTTTAGGATTGATATTATGCTCAGATTAAATGAATTCATAATGGGGAAGGAAGAGATACCGGTGTTGGTGGTAGGAGATTTTAATGAGGTCTTGGACCGAAGAGTGGATAGGTTTCCCACACCGTTGGTCCCAGACCTCATGAAAAATAGCCGCCTGGGTCAATTTTTGGAAGAGGTTGGTCTGTTAGACTTGTGGAGAGTGAGGAACCCGGGGATTCAACAATATTCTTGTTATTCAAGTACACACAATACACTCTCGAGGATTGATATGGCCCTGGGGAATTATTTAGCACTACAGAGGGTGGGAAAAGTAATATATTTGCCAAGAGGAGTGTCTGATCACTCTCCTATGGTTCTTACCCTAAATCAAGGTGGACAAAAAATTCAGAGAGATTGGAAAATTAATGCACACTGGTGTGAGTTAATAAAAAAGTCGGATGAAGTTCTGCCCAAACTGAAGGAATTTGTAGATATCAATGAAGGCACCTCGGGCACTGGGATATTATGGGACACCCTGAAGGCATACCTACGAGGAGTCCTGATCCAGCAGATAGCAAAATTTAATAAAAAAGCAAGAGAGGCGGAGGAAAATTCCCGTAGAGAGGTGTTAGAGGCAGAAAATAACTATGTGGGGGACCCAACGCCGAAGGGAAAGAAAATATGGCTTGAAAAACAACAAGCGTATAAATCGGTAATTACAAGGGAAGTAGAGACCAGACGACTTTTTTTGCGACAATCCTCATTTGTAGAAGGGGAAAGTGTTGGAAGGATGCTGGCGCAGGTGGTAAAATCTAACTCCTCCTCCTCCGGCGTTCGGTCCATCAGATTAACAAGTGGTGCGATAACTTCGGACACCTCAGAGATAGTGCAGATTTTCTGGGCATATTATCAGAAATTGTACACTACACAAAAGAGGGGAATGGAGAAAGAAATGGAGGACTTCCTGGAGAGACTAGAAATCCCGTTTATATCCCAATTAGAAAGGGAAGAACTAGAAAACCCAATAACACTTGGGGAGTTACAGGTGGCAGTAGCAGGTATGGCGAATCAAAAATTGCCAGGACCAGATGGGCTCCCACTAGAAATGTACAAATATTATGGAGATATATTGTTACCTCAGCTTATAAAAACATTAAATGGAGCGGCGGTAGAAGGTAAACTCCCTGCCTCAATGCTGGAAACAACGGTTATAATTATACCAAAAGATGGGAAAGATCCACTGGACCCTGTGGCATATAGACCTATATCCCTTTTGTGCTCTGACGCCAAAATTATAGCAAAGGTCTTGGCGACAAGGCTTAATAGGGTTATTTCAAAATTAATTCTCCCAGACCAGACGGGGTTTATAGCCAATAGATCCACCAGTATGAACATCAGGAGGACATTTCTAAACTTACAAACCCCAACACAGAATGAGGGAGCAAGGGCCGTATTGTCACTGGATGTGACCAAAGCCTTTGACAGCGTAGAATGGGGGTATATTTGGAGGGTGCTGGATAAATTTGGGTTTGGCCCGACTTTTTCAGGGTGGATAAAAATGCTCTATGATAACCCTAGTGCTAAGTTAAAAATAAATAATGAATTCTCAAAAAAAATTGTCCTCGAGAGGGGGACGAGACAGGGGTGCCCCTTGTCACCCCTGCTCTTCGCCCTAGCGATGGAACCTCTGGCAATTGCTATTAGGTCAAATATCGAGATATCCGGCTTCCAGAGAATGACGGGAGAAGAAAAAATCGCGCTTTATGCCGACGATATCCTGCTCTTCCTGGGAGACACGGAACAATCTCTGACAAAAGCAATGAGTTTGGTGGAGGAATTTGGGAGTTTTTCGGGATTAGAAATAAACTGGGGGAAGTCCGAGTTACTGCCGTTAGATCCACTGGGAGAAACGGCAATACGTGGATTGCCACAGTTATCAGTGGTGGACACAATGAGATATCTGGGGATATTGGTGACGAAAAACCCTAATCAATACATTTATAAAAATCTCATCCCTCTACTTGCTAAGTTCAAGCAAAAAATTTATATTTGGAAACGTCTCCATCTGTCAGTGGCGGGCAGGTGTAGCTTAATCAAAATGATTTGGCAACCACAACTTTTATACATAATGCACAATTCCCCAATATGGATTGGAAAAAAATGGTTCAATAAAATTGAATCTCTCTTTAGGGAGCTAATTTGGAAAGGGGGACAAGCTAGGATACGCCTTCGCACATTACAACTCCCGGTGGGGGAGGGAGGACTTGCAGTGCCCCAACCCGAGATATATTATTTTTCTGCACAACTGCAACAAATAGGGGGAGGTAATATCCCAGGAGGAGGTACCCCTAATGGGATGATAATGATGAACGGGGTCTCTCACGACACTATCTTTGAAGCACTAGAGGCTGATTCCTTTAGATATAGGAATCCAACAACAAAAATGATAACCAAAATATGGAAATCGGTTAAAAAATTGATGGGCTATACCGGGTTTTCTGAACTCTCCCCTTTGTGGAATAACAATAAACTGAAGGAAGTCCTCCAGATAGGAAAGGTCAGAGCATGGGAAATAAACGGTATTAAAAGGTTGAAACAACTGTATAAAGAGGATAAATATAGGAAATTTCAGGATTTAAGAGAGGAATTTAAGATACCTCAGTATTCATTTTTCACTTATATACAGGTGGGGCATGCCCTTGAAGCCCAGTTTAGGACACAAACACTAGTGTGGTGCGAAATGCCCCTTCTCCAGGAACTAGGCAAGGTAGGACCAACCAAGGGACTCATCTCTGAATTATACAAACAGATGGGTAAAAAGGCTAATATGGGCCGGCATCTGTTAAAAACAAAAGAGAAATGGGAGGAGGACTTGGGGGAATTGACACAGGATCAGTGGCGGAGGGTTCTGGAGATGGGGCCGAAAGTTTCGGTCTCACCCCCACAGAAGGTCTCCCATCTGATGCTGGTGAATCGTGCTTACTATACACCTAAACGTCTGTTCAAATTTGGGAGAAGAACAAATGACAAATGCCCTAGATGCCAGGGGACCGGAGACCTAGTACACATGGTGTGGCGATGCCCAAAGTTGTTTCGTTACTGGGAGGGAGTCGTAAGTGTCATAGGGGAGACATTTGGGGTACCTCTGGAAGCAGAAGCCACACTATGTGTACTGGGATATAGAAGGGAACGGAACGAGAAGAAAAGCACCACAGTGGTGTTATTGAGATGTCTGTTCCAAGCAAGGAAATTAATAATGTTAAGATGGCAGGCGATAACACCTCCAACAATAAGGGAATGGGAGGGAGTAGTAAATGAGACAATATGTAAAGAAAGAGCAGTCTATACAAAAAGAGGTAACCTTAAGGAGTTTGAGGAGATGTGGAGACCTTGGCTGGAACAGAAGGACCTGCCCCTCTAGTGGGTAAGAAATATAACTGGGACGAGGTAGAAATAAAATAATTCTTAAAAATAAAGCTAGACATGTGTCATTTAGGAAAGCCGAGGCTGGCTTCGAAACCCCACCAGGGGAGAGAGAAAAATGGAGGGAGGGTCTAGATACATAAAGTTGAGAACGAAAATTTTAGGCACCAACCACATTGTGAATAGATATAAGAACAGCCCCCTGTAATGGGGATGATCTGAGCATTTTTATCTTTCTCTTTTTTCTTTTTTTTTTTTTTTTTTTTCCTCTCCCCTTCTCTTTCTCATCCTTTTCACGGGATGTTGTTTCCCTTTCCCTTTATATAAATAAGATGATCAATGTATATTCTTAATTTTTATAATAGATGTATCGCACACTAAGATTAAGTGACAAACAAGTAAGGATGTTGGTTCTTGGAACTTTTTTGATATGAAAGATTTGTTTAAATAATCAAATGTGTATAAAGAAAAAAAAGACAAATAAAGAATGAAATTTAAAAAAAAAAAAAAGTAACGTAGTGTTGTATCGCAAAAAATTGCCTGGTCAGGAAGGGGATAAACCCTCCGGAGCTGAAGTGGTTAAAAAGCTATTACCATGAGCTGAGTTCTACCTAGCAAGATATTTGGAGCAAGAGCAAAAGTAAATTGCTAGGTAAAGCAAAATGTGATTGGCATGTCATTGTTAGCATTTTTTTAATGCTTTTAATGTATAAAAGACATGCAAAATTACTAGTTATGGAAATGGAATAATATATGAATATTTAGGAAAGCTGCCTACATCTTTCAGAGAGGACCTAAAGTCAGAACTAGACTTTCGTGTCTGCACACATGCTATTTTTAATAACTAAAAGCTAACATGATTACCTAAATCCTAGCCTGTGACCCAGAGCAGTCCCTGGATGGATCTCATGAATCCCTGCTACTTTTT
The DNA here is from genome assembly GCF_905171775.1 of Rana temporaria. Classification (NCBI taxonomy): domain Eukaryota; kingdom Metazoa; phylum Chordata; class Amphibia; order Anura; family Ranidae; genus Rana; species Rana temporaria. The sequence continues at coordinate 218,691,539 of NC_053491.1, read as the reverse complement.
GCTAATTACCATAAGCCAAGGAACTGGAAACAGCTACTCAGGCTGAGCTATCAATGCATCTACCTCCTAGCAATGGCAAAGAGATCGAATAGGAGACCCATACAGGGCACACCAATTACGTCCAAAAATGTTTAATGCAAAACAAACATCACAATGGTGCAACGTTTCGAGGTCACGCAGGACCCCTTCGTCAGGCAAGTCCCATACAGGGTCTGCTCATATACCTCACCTACACCCTCTACTCTTGGCTCTAAAATGCTGCAGCATGGATTACTATTTTGTAGTATAATGAAACACACATGGAAACTAAAGCATCACACCACCGCTAAGAAGTCCAGATACAACTTTATTTCAATAAAAGTCAGGGGGACAGTCCAAAGAGTATCCAACACATTTTGGGGGCCCCTCTTCATAAGGGCTAGATTGAGTACAGTGTAAATACCGTGTTTCCCCGAAAATAAGCCCGGGTCTTATATTATTTTTAGGAACCAAAAATGTGGTAGGGCTTATTTTCGGGGTAGGGCTTACATTTCAGGAATCCCTAGTGTGAACAGAGTAAATGTGCCTGTAAAATGCTGAAATTCTCTCTATTACAGGATTGTGTAATGTGGAGGGTGTGTGTTTCAGTAATAAAATTGTGCAAGTACCTTCTTATAGTGCTGCTTGGCGCTTCCATGGCTGCCTGAACTTTCTTCCACAATTCTGAGCACTGTAGAGGGAGGGTAGCCGAGATCCTCCACTGACACCAAGGAGATAAGTAGAGCAGCGGAGCTGAGTGCCTGCAGACGGGGGGTTAGATCCCCCACTGACACCCGGGAGACAATACGAGCAGCAGGGCTGAGCGCCTGCAGAGGGAGGGGGGCCCGACATCTCCTGCTGACACCTGGGAGACCATAAGAGCAGCGGAGCTGAATGCTGCAGACGGGGGGTGAGATCCTTCACTGACATCCGGGAGATGATGAGCGCAGCGCCTGCAGAGGGAGGGGGGCCGACATCCCCCACTGACACCTGGGAGACCATGAGAGCAGCGGAGCTGAGTGCTGCAGACCGGGGGGGCAAAAACCTTCACTGACACCCGGCAGACGATAAGCGCAGCGGAGCTGAGCGCCTGCAGAGGGAGGGGGGCCGACATCCCCCGCTGACAGCCAGGAGAAGAAAAGGAGAAGAGATCATCCGAGCGCCGCTGTACCGAGGGGTATGTGATACGATTGTTTTGCAGAGGCACACACCTTTTGAATTGTGTACTATTATAGGACAGTGGATTCTACCTTTTTCCAACCACTTTCAACTAGGGCTTATTTTCGGGGTAGGGCTTATATTGCAGCCCTTCCCAAAAATCTAGGTAGGTCTTATTATCGGGGTAGGTCTTATTTTCGGGGAAACACGGTAGTATAGAAATGAGTGGACCTTTAATGTTTTTTTCTACCAGTGTGATTATAAGCACAAGCCTTGTCAGCTAGTTTGACAACAATGAGGGAAATACCTTGGCTGCCATCTGACTATGGCTGGTCACCCAATATGGAACCCTTCCCCACAGTTTATCCTCAGGTGCAAGAATAAACAACAAACATACCATACTTACCTCCAATGTGCAGTTCGTTTTGCACAGAGTAGCCCCGATCCTTGTCTTCTGAGATCCCTTGGCTGCTGTCGCGGCTCCTCCCCGCATGAGCTAACCCCCATCTGGGAAGCGATCTCCCAAGGGATTTAGCTTGCGGGCGTGCTCCTGTGTGATACAGTGGCGGCCATAGCCGCCAAGATTATTACTCGGCCCCGCCCGACGAGTTGCGTCATTGATTTGATTGACAGCAGCGGGAGCCAATGGCTGCGCTGCTATCAATCTCCAATGAAGAGCCACCTCAAGCTGGGAAAAAGCATTGTGGGATTGCGCCCATGGAGTTTCGTGGCTTAGGTAAGTAAAACGGGGGGGGAAGGGGGGCCCGAGAGTGCAAGGTGTTTTTTCACCTTAATGCATAGGATAAATTAAGGTGAAAAAACACAAAGCTTTACAACCCCTTTCACGCTATTCTATTCAGCAGTCAGAAAAATTTGGGGGTTACAACATACAAACTCCAACTCCATGCAGATAAAGTGCTTGGTGAAAATGAATCGAAGACCCCATCAAAGCAACTCGGTTACTGGAAAAAAAAGTCTAAGCAAAGACATTTAAATACTTAACTCAGTCAACACGGTATTGAAAATTCAGGAGTGTTGGATTCCTGGTCCCTGACCATGCTCAGTGGTTCTTCCTGCTGGATGTTATGTCACTACAGGACACAGTAAGGATGCAGGAACCAGTGGACTAAACCACACAGCACACCGGTGAACTAGAAATCTGACAATCCTGGAAATGTTACCTTGTAAACATCCTTCAGGAACTGGTGTCTCTTCAATACAATGGAGATTAGCAATACAGTTAGTAGGGGCAGCAAGTATTAGAGCAGAGTTCCAGCCCCCCACCTCTCCAGCAAAAAATGTAAAGTCAGAAGCTACATCTACTGTAGCTGCTGACTTTTAATTTTAAGACACTTACCTGTCCTGGAATGTCATCAACCCAACCATTGTTTCCAATGGCTTTCGGACGCTGCCACCGCTTTTCGTGGTAAAGAAAACCGGCAGTGAAGCCTTTCGGCTTCACAGCCAGCTCCCTACTTTGCATGCGCGAAGTGCACTGCGCTTTCTGTATGGCCCAGCGGTGGGCCATTGCCCATTTTTGGGACCATTGTCATTTTCACAGCAAAAAATGCTATACAAATGCATCGTTTACTGTGAATATTACAGTGCAGTTTAGGAGTTAACCACTAGGGGGCGCTGTAGGGGTTATGTGTGACCTCATACGTTTTCTAACTGTAGGGGGGCGGGGCTGGACGTGTGACGTCATTGATCGTGTTTCCCTATATTAGGGAACACACGATCAATGAAGCTGCCACTGTGAAGAACGGGGAAGCTGTGTTTACACACAGCTCTCCCCGTTCTTCAGCTCCGGGGACCGATCGCGGGACTCGGGTCCCGCGGAGCTTCGGACCGGGTCGCAGGCGCGCGCCCCGCGACCCACGGCTGGGCACTTAAAGAGGACGTACAGGTACGTGCTTGTGCCCAGCCGTGCCATTCTGCCAACGTATATCTGCAGGAGGCAGTCCTTAAGTGGTTAATCGCCCCTGATGTCAACCCCCAGCCAGTTTCATTAGTACAGGGACAGTGCATATTTTTTTAGCGCTGATCACTGTATTAGTGTCACTGGTCCCCAAAAAGGGTCACAAGGGTCAATTAGTATATACAGTACAGACCAAAAGTTTGGACACACCTTCTCATTCAAAGAGTTTTCTTTATTTTCATGACTATGAAAATTGTAGATTCACACTGAAGGCATCAAAACTATGAATTAACACATGTGGAATTATACATAACAAAAAAGTGTGAAAAAACTGAAAATATATTTCATATTCTAGGTTCTTCAAAGTAGCCACCTTTTGCAGCAGACACATCTCTAGAACTGGTAAGAGGAGACTGTGTGAATCAGGCCTTCATGGTAGAATATCTGCTAGGAAACCACTGCTAAAGAAAGGCAACAAGCAGAAGAGACTTGTTTGGGCTAAAGAACACAAGGAATGGACATTAGACCAGTGGAAATCTGTGCTTTGGTCTGATGAGTCCAAACTTGAGATCTTTGGTTCCAACCCCCGTGTCTTTGTGCGACGCAGAAAAGGTGAACGGATGGACTCTACATGCCTGGTTCCCACCGTGAAGCATGGAGGAGGAGGTGTGATGGTGTGGGGGTGCTTTGCTGGTGACACTGTTGGGGATTTATTCAAAATTGAAGGCATATTGAACCAGCATGGCTACCACAGCATCTTGCAGCGGCATGCTATTCCATCCGGTTTGCGTTTAGTTGGACCATCATTTATTTTTCAACAGGACAATGACCCCAACCTCCAGGCTGTGTAAGGGCTATTTGACCAAGAAGGAGAGTGATGGGGTGCTGCGCCAGGTGACTACCTCTTGAAGCTCATCAAGAGAATGCCAAGAGTGTGCCAAGCAGTAATCAAAGCAAAAGGTGGCTACTTTGAAGAACCTAGAATATGAAATATATTTTCAGTTGTTTCACACCTTTTTGTTATGTATAATTCCACATGTGTTCATTCATAGTTGTGATGCCTTCAGTGTGAATCTACAATTTTCATAGTCATGAAAATAAAGAAAACTCTTTGAATGAGAAGGTGTGTCCAAACTTTTGGTCTGTACTATATATATAATACTCAACGTGTGTGTGTGTGTGTATGTATGTATGTATGTATGTTCCAGCATCACGTCCAAACGGCTAAAGATATTAACATGAAACTTGGCACACATGTTACTTATATGTCAGCAACAAACATAGGATAGGTGGTTTAACCCTTACCCACCCCCATTTGCCATGGTCGGGGTTTTCCTTTAAAGTCCCATTCAACTCTATGGGAAATACATGTTACTTCATAACTTCTAAACGGCTGTACATATTTCGATAACACTTGGTCACATGTTACTTATATGTCCACTTAAACTATAGGATAGTTAATTTATCCCTTAACTACCCCCATTTGTGAGGGTCGGGGTTTTTGTTTAAAGTCCCATGCAAATCAATGGGAAATGTATGTTCCCACATAACTTCTGTACGCCTGGAGATATTTCAATAATACCTGGTACACATATTACTTATATGCCAAATAAAAATATATGACAGTTAAATTAACCCTTACCTACACCCTTATATAAAAGATGGGTATATTTATATTACTATGATTTTCCTCCCCAAAAGGTTAAGATAGGAAGACCGGGCAACGCCGGGTATTCAGCTAGTATATATATATATATATATATATATATATATATATATATATATATATATATATATATATATATATATATCCCATAATTTGTAGACGCTATAACTTTTTAACTTTTCAATCAATTTACGCTTATTGGGATTTTTTACCAAAAATATGTAGCAGAATACATATTGCCCTAAATTGATGAAGAAATTTGACTTTTTTCATTTTTTTATTGGGTGTTTTTTTTTTTTTTATTATTCTGCCTTTTTTTGTTTATAGCACAAAAAAAACAAAAAAACGCAGAGGTGATCAAATACCACCAAAAAAAAAAGCTCTACATGTGGGAAAAAAAGGACAGTAAGGTTTCGGAGGATGAACTACATGATTCTCTTGGTGTCAGAAAAACTTGTCAAAAGTGACTCATGCTTATAGCAGAAGACTGAGACAGCAGCCAGAAATGACACTTAGTGCTCTGGATTGAGACAAGCACACACCATAGAAGGATATGCTTTGTTCATATTTCATGTCTGAGGTTTAAAACGCTTTAAGAGTCCAGCTTTAAATGTCTTCTTTTGCACAGGATATATATATATATATATATATATATATATATATATATATATATATATATATATATATGTATCTATTTCAGTGACAGATTTGTTTTTGACTACTTTACAGTCCACTTGCAGTTTCTTGGGCAGAAATAAGCATTCTGAAATGTCTTAATGTCCTCTGGGCATTCATGAATGGAATGAATATAACATACTTAACAAGACTGCTTTATGCTAAAAGCTTTGCTATCCATGAACCTACTTGCATTCCAAAATATGTGCCAAAATGTAAGGTCCAGTGTGTCAAAGTCTGATTAGATAAAAACACATGGGGCAGCTGCATTTCAATTTTGTCTGGAAACCTAGAACTTTAATAAAGACTCCAAGAATATTTTGTATACAAGAGCGAGCATCCAAAAACCATACATCTGTGTAGTTCCAGATTTGCACAGAGGCACTAAAAAACACATTGATTCAGTGCTGTTTTATACATTTACACACCATAAATATGAGGCATAAAGGCGACTCAACCTTCATTTCTGAAGGGAGTTGCTGGGTGTGTCTCAAGTAACTTTACCAGTTCAACAGTAAAACCATGAAAATGTGTTTTCTCAACTTTTTTAAATCTTTTTTTCTAAAGGGTAGATATTGTAGTAGTATAGTAGCAACTAACATATTTATTGTGACCAGTCTAGAATATTTTTTTGCCAGGTTACTATGAAATATTGTTTATTCATTTTATTTTCCTTTGAGCCAACAGGTGGCGGTCTAGATTCCTTTTCACGTTTTCCAGAATCAACATTTACCTCTTTGATGTAAAAAGCCTGCTTTCAGAAGACAATTGTTCAAGCTAAAATTTACATACAGAAATGGCTGTCTGAAATCACACAAAACAAGTCTAAAAGCAGGAAGTCTCTGCAGTTCTGTCTCTTTACCTAACCCAATGTACTCTTATGCAGCGTACACACGGTCGTTTTTCGGCATGAAAAAAAACGACATTTTTAAAAACGTAATTTAAAATCATTGTGTGTGGGCTTCACATAGTTTTTCAGCTTCTGAAAAACGACAAAAAAAAAATTCGAACATGCTGCATTTTTTAATGTCGTTTTTTTAAATGTCTTTTTTCGAGTTGTAGAAAATTTTCGTGTGTGGGCTAAAACAACGTTTTAAACCCGCGCATGCCCAGAAGCGAGTTATGAGACGGAGCGCTCGTTCAGGTAAAACTACCATTCATAATGGAGTAAGCACATTCATCACGCTGTAACAGACAAAAAAGCGCGAATCGTCTTTTACTAACAAGGAATCAGCTAAAAGCAGCCCAAAGGAGGCGAATAGAACTTCCCCTTCAGAGTGCCGTCGTACATGTTGTACGTCACCGCGCTTTGTTCATCATTTTTTTAAAACGATGGTGTGTGGGCAACATCGTTTTTAATGATGAAGTTGGAAAAAAGTCGTTTTTTGGACATGCTGAAAAATATAGTTTTTTTTCATGACGAAAAATGACTGTGTGTACGCGGCATTAGGCTTTATTCACACCTAAGGGAATCAATTTACTGTCAGTTTTAGGGTGTTTTTTGTAAGCCTATTACAAGTTTTTTTTAAAGCGTTTTCAGCTTCAGGCGTTTTCATTTAGCCAATAGAAAGCACTAGGGGGAGGCAGGGAAGCCATCAGAAATTTTGGGGCCCCTCACACAGCTTCAGGTTCACGAATTTCAGGTTCACGAATTAAGATAAGAACCGGGGGGGGGGGGGTGCTGCCGGGAAATTGAGAACGGGGGGGCTGCCGCAAATTGAGAGCCGGGGGGTTTTCGAATATGATACTGGCATCTCACGCATCTCTCTGGCCACAAACTGAAAGTGAAAGCGTTTTCTCTGCTCGTCGCGACAAGGTTTTCTCCTCTCCTCTCAACCGCGAGCTAAGCAGGGGGGGTGACCGGGCCCCTGGGAATATTCGGGCCCCTTAGAGGTGTAATGCCTGTACCCCCCTAATGGCGGCCCTGTGGGGAGGAAAGGGAGAGAGAATTAGGGGTGGAGAGCTGCTATTTGAGCAGAAAACGTGTTTCTATTGAAGTCTATGGGGCCTAAAACGCATGTAATTTGCCAGGCATTTTGCTTCAGACAACAGACTGCTCACATGTGAATGGGGGCCATTGAAATTAATGGTATTTGGTTTGTTTTAAAGGTACTACTTTCCTCTTCTCTGAAGCAGGCTATCGAGAGGCAGCTTTTGGTCATCCTTATATGTGTGGAACTTTGTCTACACCTGTCTGGGGACGCTACTGCCAATGGCACAGCTTTCTAAAGCAGACTTATACATTTTTTCACTTGCTTGGGACACATTGCGAAGAGTGGTTTGTACTATACAACTTCTTGTGTAAATGCCAGGGAATCCTAAAAAAAAAAATTGCATGCCAGAACCCAAATTTGTTTGGGGAGGTGTCTCCAAAGTTCAGTTGCAAACCAAAACAAAGTAAATACAGATCTGACACCTGATATAGACTAATGCAAAAATATTTATTAATTAAAAAAAATATATATACATATTTCCAGTGCTAAAAAAAAACAAAACCTAATGCCGCGTACACACCGCCGCAATTTCCGATTGAAAAAGTCAGACGGAATTTTTTTATCGGATATTCCAACCGTGTGTATGCCCCATCAAAATTCCGTTCGTCTGTATGGGTGGAATTCCGACGAAGAAAAAAAACATGCATGCTCGGAAACAATTCGATGCATGCTCGGAAGCATTGAACTTCCTTTTTATAGTCTTGTCGTAGTGTTGTACGCCACCGCGTTTTTGACGGTCGGAATTTGGTGTGTATGCAAGGCAGCTTGAGCGGAATTCCGTCTGAGTTTATTCCGACGGAAAAAACAGTCGTGTGTACACGGCCATGATATTGGCTCACCCACCATCCCCATCTAACCTCTCTGTAACTCCCTCCTCTAAAAAAAAAAAAAATGTGGAAAAGGACATTTGCTGGGACTAATGATGGATAAAAGTCTCTTGGAAATATACAGTACAATGTAAAAGCAGCTTGTAGTGTATTTTGAAGGTGATTGCTCCACAAGTAATACAGCCGATATATTTATAGCCAAGAGTGGGCTCAGTCTATAGTCCTTTGGGACTGTATGGTCCTTGGTTAGAACTATGCTTATCCACTGGTAATCACGTCCCTAATTGCCGTAGGTCCTGTCTGCATGCAAGTGCTGGCTCTGTGTAAAGTTCCAGTGTACAACTGATGTGACTAATACTGCCCATGGTTAGTGGACAGAGCAAAATGAAGGATAGCATGCAATTTCTCACCATTGGCAGACCATATCCATAAATCCTCCAGATTACTGTACATCCAAAAGTAGAAGTCACTGTCCATCAGTAATGCAGCGGTTAAGGCATAGGAATGGCTGATTTGATATGTCTCCAGCTCATTGACGTGCACTCCAGACGATCAAAGCATGGGTCCATGCTCTGGGGGATGTCCCCTGGCGCCTGCGTGTTTCGCCCAGCCTACTTTATGGGGCTTCCTCAGTGCGTGGTGGGATATAGGTTGGGAGGGAAGGTGAGCCAATATCATGGGGAGAGAATAAGGGAGGGGGGTTTGCTTTTTTTTTTAAGCACTGGAAAAAGATATATCTATATCTATATATATATATAGATATATATATATATGGATATATATATATATAGATAGATAGATATATCTATCTATAGATATATATATGGATATATATATATATATAGATATATCTATCTATAGATATATATATATAGATAGATATATATATATATATATATATATATATATATATATATATATAGATATCTATCTATAGATATATATCTATATATAAATATTTATATATATATATATATATATATATATATATATATATATATATATAGATAGATAGATAGATATAGATATATATATATTATTATTATTATTATTATTTTTTCTGAAATTAATAAATATTATTGTATTAGTCTATAGCAGGTGTCAGATCTACATTTACTTTGTTTTGGTTTGCTATACAACTACTTTACCCTGTGGATTACAAATACCTTCTTTTGACGAAGGTCCTGCAGTGTTACACTCGAGGAACCCCCTGCTGGCAAACTTTGTCCAGATTTACCCCCTGGCCAGGAAATAACTAGGGTCTGTTTGATTGTAGTTAGGCTCCAATAGATAGCTGCATCCCTTCCTGCTACATATCACAGATATTTGTTGCATTCGTTGTTGTTTATTGCTACTCGTTGTTCTCCACTTAGCTAGTACATTTCAGGCAAGGCCTTTTACTGGCAGTAAAAAGCAGACACACGACCCTATTCACCTTGCCGTGTTATTGAAGTGAACTGCTGCATTTACTTTTGTCAATCCTGTTCACCCCCTCCATTCCTCACAGCTTATTTCTGCTTTAAGTAAAGCATATTTATAGAAATCAGTGTGTCAGTATGTTGTTGGGTCTAGTCAGAGTCACCCCTGGAAATGATAGGCGAACCCATCATTTACCAGCAGCACCTAGCGTGGCATTTGTTTCCTAGAAAGCAACAGCAATTCCCTCATTGGCTCACATGGTGCCTGGAATTCTGCAGAGGAATTGTTATCATAAATACAATCTATAAAAGAAAATCTTTATTTGCCATGCTTGTAGAGTAAAGCTTTTTATATTGCAAACACCTAACATCAGCACCATTGAAAGCCCACAATAAAACATACTAAACCTTTTCACCAGATTTTAAACTTATTTCAGCAAGGCCTCACATTGTTTCAATAATCTATATGTGTATGAACTTGGCTGGTGTTCTTACAACCCGCAATAGAGTGTGAGTAACATTTTCCAGTCTGTGCTCGGCTGCTGCTGTAATGCTTGGCAATGGCCACAGACTGCCATATAGAAGCTGCACGGACCACTGTAGCTTTGCTGTGTAACTGACTTAGCATTTGGTCATCGGCTGAATCGCTGAAACTATACTGCATGTATATACTGAACATTTGCATACTTGTGAGCCATCCAGCTGCCAGATTCATTTAAACAGTCTATTTCTAGAAGCACAAAGCGAAAACAAAACATAAATGATTAAACAGTTTACAGTGTTTCATATACAGCGTCTCCTACAGGGGTGAAATTAGCAAATAAAAGCCATTTTACCAATATATTATTTTATTTATAAAGCACTAATATATTATGCAGCGCTAATTACAAGACTGTGGAGAGAGACCCATATGTATTAGAGATTGCCGTTGCCTTGTCACCCTGTAATTATTGCTATTTTTCATATATAGTGAAAAGGGAACACACATGTCTGGGGTAAATACTTCCAAGATGAAACAAAATTGTTAGACATTTATAACATTCATTGTAAAGCCTCATTCCAGCCATTTTATTTATTTTTTCAAAATGTATTTTGTGTATATGCTTAAAGGGGTTGTAAAGGTTTGTCTTTTATTTTCTAAATTGGTTCCTTTAAAGCGGGGGTTCACCCTAAAAAGGAATTTCTAATATTAGAGCCAGCATACTAAGGACATTTCGGCAGGTAATTTTTTTTTTCCTCTGTACATACCTTTATATTCTGATTTTGTCCAGGGCTTCCGCGTTCTGATGACTGTGGCACTGGGCGTTCCTATACTTGGCTCAGGGTTCCGATGACTGCGGGACTGGGCGTTCCTATCCTTCGGTTCGATGATTGATGGCTTGTAAAACAGGTCCCCTGTCGCACAACGCGTGTCACCAGATTCCCGGAGATAGCCAAGCTGCGAGTCGGCACTATACGGCGCCTGCGCCCGCCGTGTAGAGCTGACTGCACAGGGGCCGTATAGTGCCGACTCGCAGCTCGGCTATTTCCGGAAATCTGGTGACGCGCGTTGTGCGACAGGGGACCTGTTTCACAAGCCGTCAATCATCGAACCGAAGGATAGGAACGCCCAGTCCCGCAGTCATCAGAACCCGGAAGCCCTGGACAAAAACAGAATATAAAGGTATGTACGGAGAAAAAAAAAATGACCTGCCGAAAGTAAATGTCCTTAGTATGCTTAGTATGCTAGATGTAATGTTAAAAAAAATATATTTCAACAACAATAGTTCTATAAGTTTAAATGCATTTATGTTATTTAGCCTCCCCTGTGTAGACACCTAAAAGACTGAGACTGCTACTGGGCAGCACCAATTTGGATGTAAAGTCAGAAGCCCGAGCGGTCACTCAATATTATTCCCCTTTGCTCTTCCCCTGACTGCTATGTAAAAAAATATGTACGCCGCTGAAGGGAGGGGCAGAGGAGCTTGGCCAGCACATAGTAATTAACCACTCCCAGAAGAGGAGAGGACTAAGACATAAAAGGAGGGAGGGAGGTGTGGTAGTGGCTATAGAATTGACTCCTTTTGGAGTGGTTAATATTCCTTCCAAGTTAATAGGCACATTGCAAGTAAATAAAAAATGGCTTATGGACACATATGTCAAACACAAGGACTGCCAGGTCTTGTCATGTGGCCCTCACAAAGAGTTTTGCAGCTGGAATGGAGAGGAACTTCATTCCACCACCTCTGGCTCTCACCCTCCAATCCTGCTCCATGCTGTTGCTTGTAAACACAGAAGACTTCTGTGTTTACAAGGGATAACTTTGTCCCCAGTGGCTCCCAGAACTAACTGATCCCTGCTCACAGTGGGGCACAGCAGGGACAGTTCTCTCACTCTCTCAGAACAATCTCCCTATAAGTAGAGGCAGAGCCACTTACACAGAGAGGTACTGTGTAGAGCTGGGCCATGTAGAAGAAAGATGTGAGAAAGCTTGGGGAGCTTAGCGCACCCCTAAACCCTGCACTTTGTACACAGCACATCCCTGAACTCTGCACATTACGCACTCCTGAACCCTGCACTCTGTATATAATGCACCCCTTAACTCTGCACGCTGTATGTAGTGTAATCCTGAACTCTGCACTCTGTACATAACGCACCCCTGTACTCTGTATGTAACGCACTCCTGAACTCTGTATGTATTGTAATCCTAAACGCCTTACTCTATGTAACGCACTCCTGAACCATGCACTCTGTACATAGAGCACCCCTGAACCCTGCACTCTGTAATGCACTCCTGAATTATGTATGTAGTGTAATCCTGAATGCCACACTCTGTACAAAACTCACTCCTGAACCCTGCACTCTTTACATCCTAGATACAACTGGATCTTTGAGGAGAACCATACTGCTGACATGGCCCATGATGAAATGGAGTTCGACTTCCCTGATTTATGGAAAGGAGAAATGCTGCAAGTAAGCATTTTATGGTGCTTTCACAAGCAATTTATTAAGCAGGTGACAGGGTCAAAATAGTGCTAGAATAAATGCAGCAAGAGCGAGACTCACCATCATAAGTCAGAGTGCGGCCAGCACCTCATGAGATACAATAAATAATTGGTCATTTAATTCACCAAACAAAAGTACTTTGTTAAAAAGAATATCTCTGACTCTTACAGCAGAGAAAAAACCTTGGTGATCAATGGAAAAATAAGTGTAATGCATCCTTCCTAAGGACATTGATATTCTCTGCACAGCCAAATTAAAACAGCAGTATTTACAGATCTTCCAGCAAACGAAAATTTCAGTGCTCAATGAAGCCTATAGTACCTATTATAAGTGGTGGTCCTGTGCCGGGCCAGGCTTTTACATAGTGAAGATGTGTGGTACACTGGCTGCTGGCCAGAGCCCAACACAAAGCGATCTTATTTCATGACCGACACAAACAAATGTCTTGTGCAGAAACAGCAACGACTTGTGAAGGATTGAGGAGGTGCAATGTTTAATGTGTCGCTTCACAGAGCTTAAGCAGCAGTAGACATATATTTCTCAGGAGTGTGAGAAGCAGAGTGAATTACTGTGCTCCGCTCTGTCACATCAAGGACCAGCAATCAGCACCTTGCAGCTTCTGATGATATACACAGATGAGGTCTAATTTTTCCTAAGCAAGCTGATTTTCTTGAAAAAGTTTCAGTTTAGCCCTGTTCACCTCTCTTCAATTCCACTGTCATGAAACTCTGCTTGAGATTTTAAAATGTTAGTTTTTGTGCATTTTACATGCGTTGTGCTTTTTTTTTTTTTTTTACCCGATGAGGATACTTTTCCTCTTGTGACATCATGAGGGAATATGCTTCCTGATTTTCAGTGTATGAAGTTGTGGAAACAGCTTATTTTACACCAGTGTTTTTTAGGAGGAGGGTTTTCAATCCTGCAGGCTCTGCCTGTGTAGTGTAATAACTGCACAGGCAGAGAGAGGGATGGAAGTTTTCTACTGACAGCTTACATCCTATACAACTGGCAGGTATCTGTGGCAGTTTCTATATGGGAAACTGCCGTCTTCCCTTTGTTAATTCTGTGCAGGTCTGCACTAGTTTCTATTTTGCTTTGAAAAAGAGGTGGCGTAGATAGGCCTGAAACAGTTTTATCTGCTCTGATCTATGTGGCGCATGCCACTTCTGACAGTTTCCATTATAATGGTGCAGGATGCACCATCCAATTTTTTTTGTAACAAGTCTATTATGCATTACCATAATGCACATAAAACGCAGATGTGTGCACCTGGTTGATTAGTGATATACATTATTCTTCCCCTTCATAGGTTTCATGAGGAAACATTTTTTTTTTGTCGTTTTACATTTTTACTACACAGCAAATTGCATAAAGATGTTTTTTTTAAAAAGACTCAAGGTTATGGGCCCTTAAAGTCCACCTCGACCCTGCTGTTTTTTTTTCCATTTAGAATGATTACTAACCACAGGTAAGGTAAACCATCTATTTTACGAGTGCTTTTCTTATTTGCCTTAAAGCGTGACTCCACTTTTATTGAGAAAAAAAAATCCCCTCTGGGTGATCTACTTACATTGCAAGGATTATAACAAACTAACTCTCTGTGTGTTTGTCTGTGCCTCTGTTCTGAGTGGGTCTAATGGGAGTGGTTTCATAATCAACTGTCAGGTGTGCAGCTGGAAAGCACTAATGAGGAAATCTGCTGTGCCTGCATCCCTTTAGAAATGCTCCTATTGAAAGTATCTCTCCAAAAATTAGATTTTTGTTGCAGGGGATGCCTGAAATCTGACGTGTATCTTAGGCAGACTTCTGGGAAAATTGGTGAGCCAATCACACAAGCCGGAAATTAGGTTTCTGAGGAGTGGTCAGTACACACTCTGTGTACAGAACAACTCCAGGTAGCCATATTGCAATGTATTCTCATAAAATTACATTGGCTGCACATTGAAAAGGAAAGGTAATTTTTAATAACATTAAATTACAATATGATTAGTGTCACAATTATATGCGCTATAATATTTTTTCGCAATTTTTTCCCCCCACGAATGTGGAGTTATCCTTTAACTTTTACACTGAATAGTTGTTCTTAGCCAGCCCAATGGCACAGTGAAGGAGGGAGTAGAAGGTATCCAGAAGCTTGTACATAATTTTCCTGATGTGCGAGCTTCTGCTCATACTACATATCCTGTGTACTTTGGGTGGATGAGTTGAAGGGGCTCGTGCACATGGAGGCATGTCAACTCAACTTGGATAGAGCAGTGTGTTTTGTCTATCATTACAGTCCATAGTGGAAGATCGGCGTGCTGCAGACGGTGACAATGCTGCAGTTATTTCACTTCCGTGTGAGAATGTTCTCACCCTAGTGAATTAAGAAGGGCCTACTGAAGCCGATGGTATTAGAAAAGCTTCTTTCAAAGGGTGATATTGTGATTTCACTGCTTGCAAATATGTTGTCACCCAATTGAAAGAAGTGTTATACTAAAGCCCATGGTAGGAGATGAGCATGCTGAAAAGGGTGAAAATGCTGCAGTCAGTAGTTTTACTGCAGAGTAAGAACACTGACATCCTATGAAAAGAAGTTGGACATGAAAGGTTCCACAGGCAGGATCACCAGGGACAACGCCTATGTTACAGTGGGCTATGGAAAGAAGTTGGACATGAAGGGTTCTACTAGCAGAATCACCAGATACAAAGCCTATGTTACAGTGGGCTATGAAGAGAAGTTGGACATGAAGGGCGCTGGTACAAAGCATATATTACAGTTGGCTATAAAAAGAAGTTGGACATGAAGGGTTCTACTGGCAGAATCAGCAGGTACATAGCCTATATTACAGTGGGCTATGAAAAGAACTTGGATATGAAGAGTTCTACTTGCCGGATCAGCAGGTACAAAGCCTATGTTACAGTGGGTTATGAAAATAAGTTGGACATGAAGGGTTCTACTGGCATGATCAGCAGGTACAAAGCCTATGTTACAGTGGGCTATGGAAAGAAGTTGGACATGAAGGGTTCTACTAGCAGAATCACCAGATACAAAGCCTATGTTACAGTGGGCTATGAAGAGAAGTTGGACATGAAGGGCGCTGGTACAAAGCATATATTACAGTTGGCTATAAAAAGAAGTTGGACATGAAGGGTTCTACTGGCAGAATCAGCAGGTACATAGCCTATATTACAGTGGGCTATGAAAAGAACTTGGATATGAAGAGTTCTACTTGCCGGATCAGCAGGTACAAAGCCTATGTTACAGTGGGTTATGAAAATAAGTTGGACATGAAGGGGTCTACTGGCATGATCAGCAGGTACAAAGCCTATGTTACAGTGGGCTATGAAAAGAAGTTGGATATGAAGGGTTCTACTGGCAGGATCAGCAGGTACAAAGCCTATGTTAGAGTGGGCTATGAAAAGAAGTTGGACATGAAGGGTTCTACTTGCCGGATCAGCAGGTACAAAGCCTATGTTACAGTGGGCTATGAAAAGAAGTTGGACATAAAGGGTTCTACTGTCAGGATCAGCAGGTACAAAGCCTATGTTACAGTGGGCCTTTACAAAACAAACAAGGTTGTCTTAATGGACTGGGCAATTCACACAAAGTATTTGCTTTTAACATCTGAGCATAGTTCTACCTTAATGTCATAAATTAAATCTTTTTGACCAGAAGCAACTATTTTTATTATGAATATGAATGAAATAAAATGGTTTCGGAAATAAAGTCAATATTTGCAATGTAAAATAACCCTATCATTTATTTATTTTCCTGTAGGCAACTCCCAATATAAAAATATATGACCATTTTCCAGTGGGTTTTTCAATGCAAGAAGACAGTCCTGATTACATACCAGTTTGCACAGGTGCTCTATACAAGAAAAAAGGCAGCCCCATTTGCATGGCCATTATCACTGCTCTGTGCTGAGTGCCCTCTTTCTACAGTACCTCCTGGCCAAAGTCAATTCATCAAGGAACTCAGAGTACTTGTATGTATATGCCCGCGTTGCCTCTTTTCTCTGTCACATCCACGGCATGTTGTTGTTTTTTCTGTATAGCTATTAGTCACACATATTTTTATCCATCATTTTAAATAAGGTTATATTACATTGTTACACTATTCCCAGCAGGTTGGGAGCAGTATTGTTGTATATAACTTAATAGCTGTAAAGGTATACTAGGACGATATCACCCCAGCTCTTGACAAAGTCCTCAACTAATGAAACACATCAATCAGTGGATTTTATGTAATATACTGGTCTCTGTGACAGATGATCTGATCAGAGTTTTTATGCTGGCTATATAGTACCTGTGCCTGTGTGATCCCTTTGGTGAGGTTTTTATTTATTATTAGTTTGCCGATGTAATATACAGACAAACGTAATACAACTTTGATCGAGGTGAGTAGCAATGTCACCTAGTTGGGAGTAGGATGCAAAGAGCACTGGTGTGGGAAGTTAAAGTGGAACTCCAGTCGTTTTTGTGTTTATTAAAAGTCAACAGGTACAAAAACTGTAGCTGCTGACAATAAACACACTTACCTGTCCCGGGATCCAGCTATGTGCTTACCCGAACCATCCCTTCTCTCCCTTGTGCCGGCATCTCAACTGTGGGCACCCGGCAGTGACATCTTGCGGCTTTACAGCCGCTTGCCCAATACGCATGCGAGAATCGCACTGTGACTCCTGAATGGTCCAACAGTCTTCTGGGACCTGTGACGTGCCCCAGAAGACTACATGGAGGGAGGGGAGGAGGAGAACTATCACTCGGTGGATGCGGATACCTGTCAAAACTAGGTATCCCCCCCAGGAAAAAATTGCAAATGTAGCTGGGGAGGAGTACTTGAAGCGAAACCTATCCTTTTGGGTGGAGCTCTGCATTAACAGGCACACTAGGAGAAAATCACAATCTGTTGGGTCTGAAATCCACATTGAAATGATTGATTTCTTTGAACTGTTTAATGTGTATTTATAGGCAAACCTTTTTCTAGTATTGGATGGTTGGGTGGCATAGGAAAGGGCTAGACCACCTTCTATCGCATTTTTTGGCATCTTCTCTCTTCCCCCATTTCCTCATTTGTACTGATGACCATTGCCACTGAAAAATAAAGCTGTCCCCAGAACAAAAGGAAATCTTCCAGTGGGGACACATTCCTTTCAGGGATCACTGTCTAAAGCCTAGTACACACTTGGCTGTTTCAATATAAACTGGCTGACATTTGGCCCGTATGTATACCAGCCGATCCAACAGGCAACTTCTGTTGGCTGAACATGCTGGAAAACCAGCAGCCGTCTGGCTGCCTATCAGCGCTCTAAGACAATGGCTGGAAGAGCGGACTGGACTGTTTTGGCAGGGGGGCGTTCTCCCTGTCAGAACACAATAGCTCAGCAGGGGAGGTTGCTGTACTAACATCGGATTGTTCGTACAATGGCTCCAACCTGAGCTGATAAAAGCTGATAGTGTGTACTAGGCTTTAGAGGTGAATTCAACTCACTCTGAGGCCCCGTACACACGACCGAGGAACTCGACGTGCCAAACACATCGAGTTCCTCGTCGAGTTCAGTGTGGAAGCCGCCGAGGAACTCGGCGGGCCGACTTTTCCCATTGACTAACGAGAAAATAGAGAACATGTTCTCTTTTCGGCCCGACGAGTTCCTCGACGGGTTCCTCGCTGAAAAGTGTACACACGACCGAGTTTCTCGGCAGAATCCAGCTCTGACCGAATTTCTGGCTGAATTCTGCCGAGAAACTCCGTCGTGTGTACGGGGCCTGAGAGTTTGTCTCAAACTTCTTGATGGCTTTCTGGGACAGGAATTAAAAGGAAATTTGGTACTAAGGTAATATTTAAAATATAGATTCAGTATGGATCATCATCATTACTCTTAGAGGCACATGGTGCATTTAAATAGATTTTTTGTTTATTGAATAGAGTTGTATTGTAACTAATGTATGTATATGTTGTATCATTGTAGCATTATAAAATATGTAGTTGTCTGAATGTCCTTACTTCTGAGAACTGAAGTGAAGTTCATTATTTGACTGGCCTGTTGCATCTTTACCCTGACAAAGCTAGATGACATCTTTCAGGACACCCTGGTCACCACCCACAACATTAAGACATATGCCAACCACATAGAATGAAATAGAAATCCTCTGGTGTGGGAAGATGACATGCTATAATTTCAGTAAATACAAGGGACTGCACACCATTCAAGTATAAAAAAAAAAGAGAAAGAAATACAGTCAAACCCAATCATTTACTGGACTCTCAAGCCTTGTACACACGACCGGTTTTCTCGGCAGGAAAGCTGCCATGAGAGCGTTTGGCCGGTAAAACCGGTCGTGTGTATGCTTAATGGCAGTTTTCCCGACAGGAAAACTACCGAAAAAATAAATAAAGAACCTGCTCTCTATTTTTCCATCGGGATTCCCATCTGACTTTTTCCCGTCGAGAAAACCGGTCGTGGACTCGTGTGTATGCTTTTTCAAGGATACAAAAAACGTGCATTTTTAGAATCAAGTATGAGAGACGGGAGTGCTCCTTCTGGTAAAACTAGGGTTCGTAATGGAGATAGCACATTCCTCACGCTGCAAATTATTATTAAGTGCGGATCGTCTCTCACCAAACTTTTACTAATACGAGATCAGCAAAAGCGGCCCAAAGGGTGGCGCCATTGGAATGGAACTTCCCCTTGATAGTGCCGTTGTACGTGTTGTACGTCACCGAGCTTTGGACCGGCGGGATTTTGTATGACAGTCTGTACGCAAGACAAGCTTGGCAGTAATCCAGTTGGGAAAACCAACGTTTTTTTTTCCGAGGGGAAAACCGGCCGTGTGTACAGGGCTGGAGTCATACTACATGATTATGGAAATACACGACTGAGGCTTTCTGGTAGTTGCTTTTATAGGTGGGCCATTTTCACAGTTCTGCTGTCATGGAGGATGACTTGGGAAACGACATAAAGTTCTAGAATAGAGACTAATCCTTTTTCATGCTCCGGATAATTATAATTAAATTAGTAATAATTACACTGAAATAGCGGAAGGTTTCATGACAAGGACAGTACTTTAAACAGGCAGCAGAATTAATCTGTTGAGAGTTTATGGAAATGTATTACTTTCATTTTCTAGCTGGTAGCCTAATGCACAGCAATAAGATGTAGAGTGAAGATTTCTAGGGGGAAAAAAAGTTAATTTTCTTGCAGCAGAAATGATACCGCTCTCAGCAAATAGTTATTGCCGAGATGAAACTGATTATCCAGTGCAGACAGAACTCTGATGGTTAACTGGTTTTCTGTTAAGGCCTGGTGGAGATGTTACTTTCATTTCCGGAAAGTCACTATAGATTAAAGGACATCTGTCAGTAATATCGCCTTTTCATTTTCTTATTAAATGAAATGTTGCCGTTTTTCCTAGCGCGAACCTCAAGTTTAAATAAGTGATCACTACTGCCAGTGCTGCTTGTTGGCGATAACAAATTAAAGGGTCTGAGAGGCCATGTGTTTTGTAGGGATATTAATGTTATCATACAGTATGTTTATATAATGCACACTACAATGCAATTTACACAGCTCACACTTCACAAGCAAAACGCACCCAATGAATGAGGAAAATATAATAGGAATGAAAAAGAAGCATTGATCAACAACCTACTACGGGAGATGGTAAAGCTGCTTATACGCTAGTATAAATTTTTTTAAATTTTTTTTTGAAGAACATATGTTTGATTTTCTAACAATTGGGTTGAATCGACATTTGCTTTTGAGTGACAAAAAAAACTAAAAGGTGCAGAATGGAAAATTCTCTAATTAACGAATTTCTAGTAGTATATGTGGTTTTCGTTCTGAAAAGTCTATTTTTTCTAAAATCAAATGTTAAAAGCAAAATTACATTTTGATGAACTTTTTGAATGACAGTCGTCAAGTCCTCAAATCATCTGAGAACTTAAAATAAAACTTCACTTTCTCATGAACATTTACATTTTTTATGCTGCTAGCATTAGTAAATAGAAAAGATAGGAACCTATATTACAGTATATTTACTTGTTTTAAACCTTTTTTTTACTTTTTTAGTTACTTCCTGGTTTCCAGGCCTATACAAATGAGGTCCTACATGCCAGGAGTTTCCAGGAAAGGAGGAGGGGCTTTCTCAGCTAAGTACACCCTTCTACATGAATGCATTAAGAGTAGATGGATTCCAGGAAGTAAATGGTACATGAATCATCTGTCCTTATTTAAAGCGGAGTTCCACCCAAAAGTGGAACTTCCACTTTAAGCACTCCTCACCCCCTTACATGCCACATTTGGCATGTCATTTTTTTTGGGGGGGGGAGTGGGGCTTCGTTAGGAGTGGGACTTCCGGTCCCACATTCTCCTTCCGCCCATGGACCGCCTCGGTGACCTCTCTTCTTGCCTTAAGCGGCCCCTCCCTTTAGGCAATCTCCAGGGACACGTGACAGGTCCCAGGAGATCTCCTGTCCATTCATAGATCGCAGCGCATGTGGTGAGTGCCCGGCCGTGAAGCCGAAAGCTGTTATGGCTGGGTGCCCACACTACGAATGGAGGCGCCGGCCCGAGATGAGAAGAGCCGAGCTCCGGGCGGCCACGTCGCTGGACCGTGGAGCAGGTAAGTGTCTGTTTATTAAAAGTCAGCAGCTACACTTTTTGTAGCTGCTGACTTTTAATAAACACCAAAAGGCTGAAACTCCGATTTAAGGTGGCCACAGCCAGAAATGCAGGGGGGGGGGGGGTTAGAGTGATCTCTTAGCAAAATAAAGCATGTAGACATGGATGGACAGGGGAATTCGCTTTGAATTTTTAAAATTATTTAAATAGCATTTTTGGTTTGTGTTGTAGCAGTTCTACTTTAAAGCATACATTGAAACCCGAGGTATGTGTAAGTCTTTAAAGTGAAAACAATGCAGACATTTACCCATTTAAACATGCACAGCATGATTCACCACACCACGCACCTTATTTATTATGGTCACTGCATTATATAAACAGTTACAACTTTGGAAAAAGTCATGTCTAGCCTTTCATTGTTTTATAAGGAGTGAAAACCACTAGTGGATGTTATAAAATGAAACACATAATTTCCCCGCATTGAACGGAATTACAAAATAAGTGCATCATGCCAAAATCAACTCCGGAACACCTGTAAAAGTGAGATCATCTAAACAAAATGACAGGAAATGCACTGACTTTATGACTTGTGTTGGAAATCAGAATTCTGACTGCTATAATTCTGTAAACTAGCACACACATACACAATACATGCCAATGCCTCGTTCTGTCCACCGCAATTTGAACCTTTTCTCCAGGTTTATCTGCCTTCGTACATTTCAAAAACCTACTGAAAGGAACACAAGTTGCAGGAAGGTGCAATGTTGACACCTGCATACCGTGTGAGCCCCGAGTTTTGGAGAACTTAAAGTGTGCTGATTGGATTCATACCAAGGCAATGATACTTACGGTTGGCTCCTATCAGTCACAGTCCTGTTCATTTACAGTATTACCAAATAACAGGTTCTCCTTAAGAGTTTTTAAATCAATTGGATCTTTAGCTTCTTGAGAGAAAGCCAGCATTTCTTATGTGTTGCTGTAAATTCAGTACAAGCTCCATACTGTGTATAACTGAATAAACACTCTTTGTTTCAACAGGCAAGGATTTTGGAACTCATGAAAAGTCTTGAACACAAAAACGTATCCTGCTTTC
Source organism: Rana temporaria (assembly GCF_905171775.1). Taxonomy (NCBI): domain Eukaryota; kingdom Metazoa; phylum Chordata; class Amphibia; order Anura; family Ranidae; genus Rana; species Rana temporaria. Next base: position 218,669,181 of record NC_053491.1, on the reverse strand, counting down.
TTGTAGTGTTCAAACACGAGCATGTAATTGGATTTCAATTCTCTTTCTCAACTGGGCATGATCCAATGTGGAAAATGAACAAGCAATAGGTAACACAACTGCCAGACACAGAAAAACATAACTGGAGTTGCCAAGTGTAGGAAAGGCAGGGCTTTTACAGTGTACAACAAAATGTTTTTTTTTTGTTTTGTTTTGTTTTTTTATATAAAAAAAAGGCAACCAAAAAGCATTCAAACTCCGAATTCAAGACTCAAATATTTAAAGTGATTGTAAAGGCTTTTTTTTTTTACATTAAAATAAAAAAAGATGTTATACTTACCTGTTCTGTGCAATGGTATTGCAGAGAACAGTCCCTTAATTCACTTTTTCTGGAGTCCCCCGTCAAGCTGGGCGGTGTGTGTCCATGGACATGCACAGTGTGACTCAGCCACGCCCCCCGCTAACAGGATTTGACGACAGGCAGTGGAGTGTTTTTTTATCTAAATGCATAGAATGAGTGCGAATGTAGAAAACACTTAGGCAGCCCATAGATGATACAGTTTTTTCCATTCAATCAGCGGGTTGAATAAAAAAAAAAAACGACCCAATTACCCCATCCACACATTCAAGGTGGATGAGGGAGTTCTTACTGCTGAGTGTTTATATTCTAACAGCAAGAAGACTTCCCACCATCAGAATACACTGATTAGCACTTGCTATAGCCTGCCGTGCTGATCAAGTGGGGAAAATCTTACAGGTTGGTTTTACAGAAGTCAATCGGTAGTCAATACCTACTGAACCAGACAAATTTTGATCCATGTATAGGCAGCTTTACATTTTAGGACCACTTTAAAGGACAAATCTGAAAAGGGACTAGTTGCATCTCTGTGTGTTCCCTGTGCTCTATTATTACACACTTGTTACTATACCCCTCTCTTACTTTGTCTCTTAAACCAGCCATACATAAATCAAAATTCGTCCCATTCAGCGGGGACTGGCCGAATTGCAATGGGTGAGTGCGTATGGGCTAGCTGGTTGTACACAAGTCGATCTATCGGCTTGTGTCAATAGCTCTTGATATTTTTACTGCTTGCTATTTTTTTCTTAGGTTTATTGGTTATCATATACCCTTTTCTTTCTTTTTGTGTGTTGATTTTGGCTGCCCCTTTATAGATGTAATGTAGTGAGTGTCCTTCGGTCGGAATTAGTGATTTTGTTTGTTTCTAATGTTATATAGACATCCTGATATATGTCTATCATTATTGCATATTATTTTCTCGATGTCACTTTATTATTATTATTATTTAGGTACTTATATAGTGCCGTCAATTTATATTCTATTGCATGGTTATATCCTTTTTTTAATGCTTAGATATCACTGGTGCTATATCTGTATAACCTGTAGCACACTATGAGACCTGCAAGGGACGTTGTATTCTAAGAATAAAAAATAAATAAAAAAAGTATGTATCCAATACAAACTTGGGTGAATAATGCAGCCCAAATAACTATGTCGCAGGTTACTGGCATTAATATCACCTTGTTCCTCAGCAATAGAATAATATAAGTGACAAAGGAGTAGGAAAAGTAATACAAAAATGATGCTACATAGTAAGTCCATATGTGAGTTCTCCAGATAATAAATTGATAGTGAATGTGCAAGATTGAGAGTACCCATATGATAAATGTAAGAGGTATGATAAGTATAAGTAAATCTGTCAAAATTCAAATAGATCAAATATGTAATGCAAATTCCCAACAAATATGAAACAAGAATCGACAACAATAAAAGCCAACACAGATGTGACTTTTTCTAAAAGTTACTTTAGCATAACGTAGGGGGGTTAAGGGTACATAAGACCACCCAGATAAGGTTGACCAGAGATTACTCAAATGCCCCAGAATCCCAATAAAAACAACCAGTCACTGATAAGGAGATGGTGAATATCTAGTACAGTTATCCACAAGGAACAATTATTCAAATAAAAACCGACAGCTCTGACAATGGAGAAGAAAGCACATGCCTCAACTGGCTCAAGGTAACAGTAGTACCTTGCGTGAGTGTAAAGCCTAGTACACATGGGCCTGAATGTCGAGAAACATTGTTCAGTTCAATAAAAACCACCCCACATTCAGCCCGTGTGAATGGCAGCCGGCCCAAAAGAAGCCAGCCATTGAGCATGCTGGAAAACCAACACCTGAACGGCTCCCGATCAACGATTTCAGCCAATGGCAAGGAGCACTGATCGGAGTGTTCTGGTGGGGGGGGGGGCAGAACACAATAGAACACCAGGGGAGATCACTGTATTAAAATTGGATCGTTGGTACAGCGGCTCTGACTGGGTTGAATGAAAAACTAGTGGTGTGTACTAGGCTTAAGGTGTTAATAAACCTAAAAATAATTTTTACCTTAATCCATTGTTTGCATTAAGGTAAAAAATAAAAGTTTCAATTTTCCTGTGACCCCTTTCCCCAGTGTGAAGAGTAAGAGAGGGGAGAAGAAATCAGCGCTGTGCACGGTTGCATCTTTTCTCCCCATACTTCCTCTTCACACAGCATTTGATAAGTAGTAGGAGCTATTGGCTCTTGCTGCTGTCAATCACATGCAGTGAGGAGGAAGTGGGGGGCATACCTAAGTCCTGCTGTTTAAGTCTATGGTGCGAGGCTCCGTAGAGACACAGGTCAGGAACACGCAGACGTTTCTCCCCATAGCAAGCGGCTGGGCTATGGTGGACAAAAAAAAAAAGAGGAGGAGCCAGGATCACCACCAGTGCAATCCCACTACACAGAGCAGGCAAGTATAACCCGTTTGTTATTTTAATAATAAAAAAAAAAATCAGACTTTAGTAACACTTTAAGTTGGCACCCTGAATTATGTTGATCACTAAACATATGTTATCCACAATTTTCCTATTCAGGATACGACCTGATTGGAGAGACCAACACAGAAAGAATAGATGTAAGTACGTCTGCCAGTAATCTACTCAAAATTATAAAATCATTCTTAATTACTGATATGGGTCTTTAGTTTTGGGCTGAGTATATACTGTATGTTTTAGATTTATACACAGATTTTATATTATTATTACAATAAGAACACTTGTGGGTACACACTGATCACACATTTGTTGCAAGCTTATGTGCACAGAAGTCAAGGCATAAAAAGCCATCTGCAGTCTGCCCAGGTTAACAGTCTCTATAGACTATTTTATTTTTATTTTTTATCTTTTACAAGCTAAGTGAGAAATAAGCACATTTACTGCAGACTGGCTGCCTCCTAGTGTATCTTAATAGTCAATCCAGTTGTTGCTCAGTGTAAATGCTATGGCTGTGATTTTACAAGATATTTACACACTATAAATGTGTTATTCTTGCCATTTCTTTACAATGTGTTACAATTCAAACCAGCCCTTACAACAACTGCAGAAAGACTAGCTTCAGCAGTATTTTACATATAATGCTGATTTGCGTCTATCGTTTATTTTAATGTATTTCCTGTCCTGCTGACTGCATGCCAAAAAGGTCATTATTGTTTGATTTTGTACTGGTCTGTAAAAACCCATTCATATAGTAGGCTTCCACCAACCAAGCGTATTCTTGGAATTCTCACCGTGTGCTTCTACAATTTTGTGTACAGATTGTAAGTTCACATTGGCAGAACCCACTCTATAAAGGCAGCCATACATGGATGGAAATTCAAATGGTTCAGCAGGAACCAGCCCGTATTTCCATCCATGTATGGGCAGGCTGGTTGTACAGAAGTTGACTTACCAATCGACTTCTGCACAACCGGCTTGTTGTGTTTTTCTGAATGACCAGTGATGCCAGCTAGAGTTGGCAGTACTGATCAGTGTATGCTAATAGAAGGGAGGTCTACAATAACTCCGTGGGAGGGGTCCCTCATCAACATTGAATGTGCAGAGTGGGGAATTTGTTAATCTTTTTTTGTTCATTCAACCGGCTGGTTGGAGAAAAAACAGGTGCAGCGCTCAGAGCAGCGAAACCACAATGCAGGTTTGTAATGAAATCTACTGATGGGTGCTCAGGCTCAGATGTCCTCTCAAACATCAATTAGTCAGCAATGAAACGAAAAGTAGAGTCTGCAATTCCAAACGATCCTTACGTCAACTTTATTGTTTACAGTGAGTAAAATACACAGAGGCTTGCGCGTATCAGCAAGAAGCCTTGGACACAGCACAACCCGCTGGCTGAATGAAAAAAAAAATAATTAACCGCTTCTGGATCGTCCCACGTACATTTATTGCAGCAGGGTGGCCTCTCTGCACAAAAAGTACGTGATTTCGCTCTTCCTATTCTGGACCAGCTCCTGCTGTAAATGGACACAGCGGAAGCCAATCAGCGTGTCCAGCAGACCCGCCGATCATTCCCGAAGCAGACAGAACGGCAGTCTGCCTATGTATACAAGGTAGATCGCCGTTCAGTGACAGAAGAAGAAAGAGATTGTGTGTTTCTGCTAAGCAGGAACACGGATCTCTGTCTTCCTACAGTACAAGCACACCCCCCCCCCCCCCCACAGAAAGCACACATTTAAAGCGGAGGTCCGGCTTAAAAAAATAAATACAAATTAAAAGTCAGCAGCTGCCCGTGATGTCAACAGCCGAAGCTGAGCAATCACTCGGGTCTCAGCTGCTCAGCCGCCATCCTCGGTGAGGGAATCAGGAAGTAAAACATTGCGGCTTCACTGCCAGATTCCCTACTGCACATGCGAATGGGCGAATGTCTCCTGGGACACACACAAGGTCGAAGTACACACCACTTCCCATTTCCCAGGACGCAGCGCGAGGAGGAGAAGAAAAAAGACCCACCGTGGACAAGGAAGTGGCAGATTAGGAGATCTGCCTAGTAAAAGTCACTTCTGGCAAGTATAAAAAAAAAAATCTAATTTTTTGTAGGGTGGACCACCACTTTAACCCTGTATTTGCCCCTCATGTATATTATTTAGCACTGATCACTGTATTACTGATGGTTCCCAAAAAAGTGTAATTTAGTGTCAGATTTGTCTGCCGCAATGTCGCAGTCCTGCTATAAGTCGCTAATCGCTGTCATTACTAGTAAAAATAAGAAAATTTAAAAAAATTCCATAAAAATATCCCATAGTTTGTAGATGCTATAACTTTTGCGCAAACCAATGAATATACACTTATTGGGATTTTTTTTACCAAGAATATGCAGCAGAATACATATTGGCCTCAATTGAAGAAGAATTTTTATTTTTTACACTTTTTATTGGATATGTTATATAGCAGAAAGTAAAAAATCTTTTTTTCCCCCAAATTGTCAGTCTTTTTTTTGTTTAGAGCGCAAAAAATACAAACAGCAGAGGTGATCAAATACCACCAAAATAAATCTCTATTTGTGGTGAAAAAAAGGGATACAGCGTCGCACGACCATGCACTGTCAGTTAAAGTGACGCAGTGCCATATTGCAAAAATTGGCCTGTCATGAAGGGGGGGGGGGGGGGGTAAACCTTCTGAGGCTGAAGTGGTTAATGTATGGCAAGCAAAATTCTTACTATACTTCTATACTATACTGTAAATACTTATATTTGGAACATTTTAGTTATTATTCAACTTGTACCTTCATTAAATCTATTACTGTGTACAAAGCCATGGGTTACTACGGTGGTGCAAGGATAGTAGAAAAAGTTTCACTGTAGTCCCGGGGGGAGGGGGTGGGGTCAACGTGCATTTTGTAGTGGCTCCATAGGGATCCTGATAGGAATGTAGCCACTGCAAAAACAGAAGTCAGAATAATATAAAAAAAAAAAGAGAGAGAGATTAATCCAAGAGAAGATCAGAACAGCTACAATAATAATGAACTTTCCATAATGTAAATAATAGTTAAAATTGATTTTTTGATTTGGGTTTAACAACACTTTAAATTCAATGTGGTTCTGTGGATCAATGATAGTGTAGATGGGAAACAATTAACTTAATGGCCAATGTCAAAAGTGCCTACCCAAAGAAAATAATTCTGAATCAGTATTATTTGTGACACCCCCCACCCAGTCTTGCTACTAATAATGCTCAGCTGCTTGGAACCCTTTCACACTTTACAGTGGTAATCTTATAGCTAGCGAAAACAAGAACATCAAAAGGATAAGTATTAGAGTGACATATTCCAGCAATGAGAGTGATGCAAAGGAAGCGGGCAACGACACTGTATCAGTCATGTGACCTGCGTTATTTTAATCTAATGGCCATACTACAAAGAAACACATGCTACTAAAGAACCAAACAAACCGCATGCATCACCTAATGAAGTGTACAAATCCTTGGCCTAAAAAGAATAAAAAAACAAACAAAAAAAACACATCTTTAAAGATATTTCTTTGTATTTTTTATGGATTTGAGAGCTCAATCATGCCAAACATATAGAGTTTCAGATTTATTAAACTGAAATCCATTAAAAAAATATTGCTAATGAAAGCTTCACTTGCACACTGCCAACACTTTCCATAATCTACTCTAAGCGCAGCACATGATGAAAATGGATGATATCAAATTAAAAATGTGGAATTATTCCTGAGCGGTGAAGCGGAAGATGAATAGCAGCATACAGATATGACAGGCAATCTACTATTACCTAATGTTTTTATTTTAGGTGTTCATGTCCACATATTCTTCTTAATGCCATAAAATGTTACAATAAACTTTATTGAATTGTCAAAAGTTTGAATGTGAAAACACTCTATCCTGTAATATTGAGGCTAGGTTCATACTTATGTGTATTGAATTGTATGGTAACTGTACTGTCTGCCTTCATATTGTAAAGCGCTGCGCAAACTGTTGGTGCTATGTAAATCCTGTATAATAATAATATGTTAAATGCACGTTAATGAGCGCTGAGGGGCCCAAAGTAGTCAAAGAAAGTGTAGGAAACAAACGTAATGACAGCTTTAGTCCTGTAAAACCGGACGTGTGTATGCTCCATCACAGTTTTCATGACAGGAAAACCGCCGGAAAAAATTAAAACATGTTTTCTTTTTTCCCGCCGGTTTTTAAGCCGGCAGTTTTTCTATGGGGAAAGCCTGCAGTGGAGCATGCACAAGGCCGGGTTTCCAGACCAAAGCTCCGGCCATGTGTAGGGGGGAAAAAGCTACTGAGCAGGTTCTCGGTTTTCCCCTCGTTTTTCCCTGCTGACTTTTTACCGCTGGGAAAACCGATTGTGTGTTAGAATTGGTTCTAACCTGTACAGGTACATTTTTTAAGTAGTAGATGTGACATTCACCAAATATTCACTTTAGGTGAATCTTTCTGGTGAAGGTAGAGCTGTACGATTAATCATTAAAGAATAGCGATTCAGCTCTCCTCACAGCATTTCCCAATTCTATGTAACAAGTGCCAGAGAGTTTTCTGCTCACTTCTGACAGCGGACAAAAAAAGTAAAAAATCCAAGCAGCCTGCCAAATTTATCACAACATCGGAGATTAAGAGAAACACTGTAACATGTAGTTATTTAGATCAAAGGAATTAACTTCGGTCTGTAATTTAAGTCAGTTTAACCACGTAAAGACTAAACCTTTTTCTGATACTTGTTGCTTACAAGTTAAAAATTAGCATTTTTTGCTAGAAAATTACTTGAAACCCCCAAACATTATAATGTATAATATATATATATATATAAATATATATATATATATATATATATATATATATATATATATATATACATACATACAGGGCTCAAAATGTCAAATCCTGAGCTACTAGCCAGACCTTAAGAGTTACTCGCTACCAGTTGCCCCGCCCAATCCCTGATTCCACCCCTAAACACGACCTCATAAACCGAGCCGGCCTCCTTCCTTGCCCGAGCCAAGTGGACCTGTCCTCCACCCCAGCCGAGCCGAGACACTCGCCCTCGGCTTATTTCCACTCACCAAAATGCGAGCAGGCGAGTGGAAATTTTGAGGGCTGTGTATATATATCAGAGACCCTGGAGAATAAAATAGCAGTTGTTGCAATATTTTATGGCACACTGTATTTGAGCTGCGGTCTTTCAAAATGCATTTTTGGGGAAAAATCCACTTTAAAGAATAAAAAAAAATAGTAAAGTTAGCCCAATCTTTTTGTATAATGTGAAAGATGTGAGAATCGTGATCTTTATGCTACGCAAAAAAATGGTGATTCTCATTTTAGCCAGAATCGTGCAGCTCTAGGTGAATGTTTAAATTACAGTAATTAATTCACTTAATGGAGCAAGGAAACAGGCATTGATATGGGTTTTTCTTTTTACTTGTTGAGGTGTGTTAACAAGTGTTTTCATGTGTTTTTCAAAGTGCGTCAACATGTATTATTATTAATGCAAAGGTGCAAGCCCATAGCATACTTTTTAACTGTTGAAATAAGGCTGCTGAACTAACTACCGGTAATAATGTACACTGCTCCTTGATCCATGTTTTTATTCCTACCTGAATAGACGCTGGCCGCAATATGCAGATTTAGGCTGGCTTCTTTTTCTCACAGGGTCTAATGGAGCCACCCCCAGGATCCCCTCAATCTGACTCTATGCATCAGCGCAGACCGCTTTCTCAGATAAGTGAAATTTTATGAAGGCACGATAGGATGTGAAGACAAAATGATCCACACACTGGTCATTGCTCTTTAAACATTTTTTGTTTTTATTAACAAGCTACAGTGAACAAAACGCAAGTAAAAACAGTTGACGTGTTTCAGCCTATAAGGCCTTAGTCATAACCCATGATGGGGCATGTAGTGCTGATAAATGTAATCAAATAAAAGAAAATTACTCATTAGTACATGCTCCCCACCAAGAGGTTCAGAGAAGCAGCGCACGAGAAGTCGAAAAATGCAACAATACTCACTGCCACACTTCCAGTCATATCGACCATGACAAATAAAAGCTTTTCAGTTCTTGGGTTTACACATTTAGAGAGGAAAAGCTCTTATGGTCAACTCATGCCACCCCCTGCAGTTGAAGGAGGCTATTAAATTGTGAACAGCGGGGTTTTCAATGATCTTCATAACAATGTTATATCTAGGATTGTTGTAATTTTTTCTATATTCAGAGCCATTTTATCTCTGTCAAAGTCCTGTGCCAGTCATTAATAAAGTTGACTTATTAACTAAATTGTGAAAGTGTATGATTATAGTGTAACTCCTATTATTGTAGATCACTTCAAATAATCTAGGTTTAAATTGATGCTCAAAGACTAACTGGTACAGTATTGCATGCATAAAGGAATAAGAGTGAGAAGAGAGAGGAGAGAGGCGAAACGACACTTATGCCGCGTACACACGATCAGACTTTTTTTCCATCAATGTTTAGAAATAGAACATGTTTTATTTAGGAAATTCCTATCGTCTGTGTGCAACCCTGACGGAGAAAAAACCCACGCATGCTCAGAATCAAGTTGACGCATGCTCGGAAGCATTAAACTTAATTTTTCTCAGCTCGTCGTGGTGTTTTACGTCACCGCGTTTTGTACGGTCGGAATTTGGTCTGACAGTGTGTATGCAAGACAGCTTGAATGTAATTCCGACGAAAAATTTAGGCCATTGGAAATTCTGATCGTGTGTATGGGGCATAAGGAAGAAGATAAAAGGAGGAAGAAAAAAGAAGGAAGAAGAAGGAAAGAAGAAGGAACAAAATACATGCCACTGTCCAGCTCCCCCGCTCCAGGATCCTGACCCTGCAACTCCACACATTAAATATTCTTAAAGAGGCTTTCCATCCCCTAGAAGGCCTTGACCTTTAATTAAATAGTATATATTTAATCCAGGGTTCCCACATACTCTCAAAGAGTTCTTGTTTATCATTAACTTTGCTATTCATACAGATCACTATAAAGCAAAAAGAGGGACATTTGAGGAGCTGTGAGATACATAGGGAAGTAGTTCCAAACAAGGGACAGTCCCTCTAAATGAAGGAAATTTGGAAAACATTCCAATGGAAATACTGGTGTCATTCCCAAATCTTCTGTTACTTAGGATTCTCAAGTGCAAAGGAAATGAAGGAGCCAGTACATTTCTATCCATAGTAACCACCATACAAGCAGGCTACCTTTTTAAAGTTCCCCATAAATGGCTCAAATTGTTCGCTGATTCTTGAGCCATGGGTAGCCCTGTACATCAAATTAAAATAATTGTCTGAGCCAGGTGGAAAATTATCAGCTGAACCAAGACTTATCAGACGCTGTCTAGGTGCAGCAGCACCATTACATTAAAGCAGCCACATTGTTCTGCGGTTGGGCGGCTGGTAGTACAGACTGCATTTTGTCTTTGGGGCCTAGTATAGCTACAGGGTAATATAACTTCCGTCTACATGCAGAACAAATAAAATAAATTGTTCTCAGTTTGTGAACTGTGAAGTGTGGTTGTAATTTATGTTACACATGAAAGTGACAGGAGTGGTGCCTGCCTTCTAGAACGTAGAGAACCTTCTTTGTTCGAAAAGTTCATTTTACTACGATTCTAAACACAATGTGCCTGTTTGTTTTATGGAAACAACTCAAATACAACGCACACATTGCACATTTTTTATCCATATAGATAGACAGATAATATCCCTTCTCATTGAAAACAGTTTAAGTCTACAACCGATGAAAACTATTCTTAGATTCGCAAGCAAGCTTTTGAGTTCACAGTCTATTAAGTTGACGTTCACACCCCAATGCTGTAACTAGTGTTACATACTACGGGGCTGAAGTCTTAAATGTGTCCCACTTTACAGGCTATCCTGAGGGGCCAATCACATGCTTGGTTAACTTTTAAAGTGTTTGTGTGTTTATTGAGAATAAACAAAGGAAACTCAGCCTTGTCTGCTTTTTTTTCCCAGCAGTAGACAGAAAGTTGGTTGTTCTGTCGGCTTGCACAAGTCACCTTACTGCTTAGGGGGAGGATGATGGGGTGGATGATGCATTCTTGTTTCATTTGCTTATTTCTGCCAGATGCATTGCTACCACATCAAGCCATAGAAAAACTCACTACAGTAAACCTTGGATTGCGAGCATAATTAGTTCCAGAAACATGCTTGTAATCCAAAGCACTTGTATATCAAAGCATTTTTTTTACAGGGTATAAAAAAGAAGAGAGGCACCTCTAAGTGTAACAATAAGCTGCTAAATGTTGTACCTTCATTAAATTAAACCATATTGCTACACTTAGAGCAGGGGTGGCCAACCAGTGGCCCGGGGGCCACATGTGGCCCGCGGAGCTCTCTGATGTGGCCCGCGACCTCCTTCTCTGGAATGGAGGGTTGGCAAACCCAGATCGCAGGTTGCCGACCAGCCATACCACAGCATTAGTGTTGTGAATGAAGCTGGTGGTAGAGGAAGAAAGCGGCTGCAGAGCAGAGCTCCATAAGCCGATGCTTCCTCTACAGTGCCGGCTTTTGCCACAGGTGGAGTCTATGGCAAAGTTCAGCTAACCCGCAGGATAGACACAGGTGCACTACACTGCACCCACGGTGTGGGTATACCACAGCCCATCAGTTTGAAAGCCTTAGGCCCTTTTCACAAGATCGGCCCGACCAAATGGGACCCTTAATTCACCTCTATAGAGCGACAGATGTCTGCTTATGCCCACCTACCTCCAATCCGAAAAACAGAAGAGAATTCATCCCCTTTCATCTGGGCGGATAGGAGGGCCTATAGAGTAGCCGTGACCTGTCTTCCACCCGCTCCGCTCATAGTGGCCCTCGAATGGTTACCAAGTTGCTTAAGTGGCCCTCGCTCTTCAAAAGGTTGGGCACCCCTGACTTAGAGGCTCCTCTCTTCTTTTTTATACTCAGTTGTGAAATGACGCTACTCTTATATCAAGGCAAAAGTTATTAAAACATATTGCTTGTCTTGCAAAATTCTCTCAAACCAAGTTACTCTCAAACCAAGGTTTTACTGTATTAAAGTTGGTAAAAACAAAGATGAAGCTTGGGTAAATTCTTTAACTGTAATTAGATGGCAAAATGGGAAGCAGAAGTCATTTGAAAGTGAAAAGTTAAATATCATAATAAGCATGAATAGATCATTTGTAAACTGTCATTCAGTTAAAGGGCAGCACTAAGGAGGAATACAATTAGCTACTACAGAGCTAAACGCAGTCTTGGCAAACAGAGATGGTCATTTTCCTTTTGTACCAAATTGTATTGCAACTGTAATGTCTACCTTCATTTTGTAAAGAGCTGTGCAAACTGTTGGCGCTATATAAATCATGTATAATAAAAATAATACAGCTCCTTGACCCATCGTAAGTTTTAATCTTCAAACAAAGCTCATTACCTGAGCTTTGGCTGTAGCTGCTAGCCCTATTGCTGCAACTCCATGGCTTTCACCAGTAACTTCATTTTTTAAATTATTCAAAATGTTAAAGGGGTTGTAAACCCTCTGCGTTTTTCACCTTAAAGTGGTCCACTCTAAAAAAAAAAATAGCCAAAAAGGCTCCAAAAAAGTAGAAAAAAAAACTTTTTTTATACTTACCAGAAATGGCTGTTGCTAGGCAGATCGTCCTAATCTGCCACTTCCTCGTCCGCGGCGATCTTCTCTCTTCTCCTCCTCGCGTTGCCTCCTGGGAAATGGGGCGCACTGTCTTCTGGGAACTGTGTATCTCCCAGAGGACAGCCGCCTATTCACAAATTGCTGCGCGACTCGTGAAAGCGCAGTAGGAAATGGGCAGTGAAGCCGCAACACTGCCTGTTTCCCTTGGTGAGGATGGCGGTGCCAGCACACGATCCGGAGGATCGCTGGACATGTAAGTGTGCTTATTAAAAGTCAGCAGCTACAGTGTTTGTAGCTGCTGACTTTTTTTTTTTTCCAGCTGGACCTCCGCTTTAATGTATTCTATGCATTAAGGTGAAAAACCTTCTTTACTGCAGCAGCTCCCCCGAGCCCCCCTTATACTTACCTGGGCCCCGTAATTCCCACAATGAGAACAAGCACACCAGCTCCGACCGGTGTCTCGTGTCCTGATTGGATAGATTGATAGCAGCGCAGCCATTGGCCTCTGCTGCTATGAATCAAATCCAATAATGCAGGCGCTGGGGGGCGGAGCCGAGTCCTGTTGTCCCGTAGGAGAGTGCCTTTCCAACGGGACACTCGAAGAGGAGGATCAGGGCCACTCTGTGCATAACCAACTGCACAGCGGAGGTAAGTATGACATGTTTGTTTAAAAAAGATGTGTTAATACTGAATATCGATGGCCGATTTTAAATGCATCCAGCAAAAAAAAAAAAAAAACGCAAAGGATTGACTGGGCCGTTAAAGTATATCTAAAGTCAAAACATTTTTCTTTTTTTCTTTTAGTTTTGAGCATAGAATGGTTAGGTTTGTATTGTCTGTGTCACTGTAGGGGGATGAACCCTGTCCTGTTTATAATATAGACAACCCGGAATCTACAGTATAAGCAAAGAATGAAAAGCAGTACCCCCATCAAAGTGTAAGAGACAGGAAAGTGTGCCCTTACCATAGCCAACTGCTCGCGGCACAGGATTGCTGACTCCTGCATGTCTCAGTAAAATGATATGATGTGGACATACTGACTTGCTGAATAATCTGATGCTTCTCTTAAGAAATATGCTATGATCAAATAGTCTTTAATTGCAACACAATGTTTTTGGGCAGTTAAAATGCTGCACTAGCTAAGCTGTAATATAGATAATAAAAATTAAGTGATTAAACCTTAGGACCTTCCCCCCCCCCCCAACATGGTGATCAGACGCGAGTAGACAGCCCCACTGAAAGCAATAGGAGGCTACTGTCTTTCTTAGCTAATCACGAATACTCACAGGCAATTGCTCAAGCAGGAGTGATCGGCCCTGGACACAGGCAGTCTGCATCCTGGGCTGATTACTCACATGTGATCGCTGTGCCTCCCATTGCTTTCAACCGCCGCTGGGGCTGTCCCATCTGATTGCAGGCAGGGTACATTCGTAGGTGTGAATGCACCCTAAGGCCGCGTACACACGGTCGGTCCATCCGATGAGAACGGTCCGAAGGACCGTTCTCATTGGTTAACCGATGAAGCGGATTGATGGTCTGATGTTCTAAAATTTTGGACCGAAGGATAACTGACCGATGGGGCCCACACACCATCGGTTTGGACCGATAAAACGGTCCTTCAGTACGTTTCCATCGGCTTTGACCGACCGTGTGTCCCTTAGGGGTAGAAAAAAGAGACAGTATTACTTGAGCTGGCCATAGATTAATTAAAATGTGGCTCATTTAGCAGGACATGGCTGAATTTCAATCCCTCTTTGGTCGTTTCTATTCATGAGAAGTCGATCTACTCACAAACAGGCTTGTTGGAATTTGTTTGCTCGATCAGAGCTGCAGTTAATCAGCTGAGCAGTATATTTCTGACAGCGAAGGAATCCCCACAGTCAAAATACAATAACACAGTGAGGAGGATTCCTCTATCCACCTAGCTTGTGTGAATGAGGGAATCTTTATCTTTATTAAAAATTGATCCATGAATGGTCAGCCTTACTCTATTCCTCACTCCGGCACTCTAGGTAGTCTTTCAGCAACAAATATAATGCAGGACTATCAACCTTGCATTGTACATGGGGGAGGCAGGCATTCTGCCTTAAAGTGGATGTAAACCCCATTTGCTGTCACAATGTAGGGTATAAGATTTCCTATAATCTGTGCCCAGTCTTGCCACACAGAGTTAATCCAGCTCTGAGTAATCCTCTTTTATTGTTCAGTGAAATAAAACGGACTTACAGAGAAAAACCTTAGTCTGTTCTGCCCCCTTGCTGTGAGTAACAGGTTATTTACATATCTTATGCACTAGCCTGGAGACAGGCATTATTTTTTAATTCCCACCCCCACTCCTTTTCTGAAGTCATGTGGTTACTTTTCTGGATTTTGACTGGATGTTAGTGATCATAGCAGAATTTAGGCTCCATTCACACCTAGGCGTTTTTACGCCCGACGCTATTGCAACCTGCAATATGCTGGAGGGGTGATTTAACATTGTCGGCTATGGAGATGGTTCACATCTCCACGCCGAACGCCGAAACGCTGTACGCCTGAAGCTCAAAACAAGTCCCGGACCCTTTTTTTCAGGCGGCTTTCGGCGTTCGGCATAGCCGACAATTTTTCAATCACCCCTCCGGCGTATTGTAGGCTAATCGCGGTACAATACGTCGCGTTCAGGTGTGAATGCAGCCTTAGTGTAAGGAATACACAAGAGAAAATACATGTTGACAAGGGGAGTGTAGAGAAGGGCGGGGAGTCTACTGACATCACGACTTCACCCACCGAGCTCCAAGCAACAGATCCACCAACAGAATCTGCACTTTTTCAGTTCTTATAACAGACAGAGGGGAAACATTTGACAAGTAAGGATACATGCAGGAGGCATGTATATCCTTATAGATCAGCACTATGGCAGTAGTTTAGAAAGGATGAGAGTGGGTTTACATCCCCTTTAAAGAGGAGGATTTACGGGAGTAGTTGTATGAATGGAGGAAGCCTACAGGAGTGAGGAGTAAGGCAAGTGTTGTACTTATCTCTCTCCCAAAGAATTAATGAGCAGTTACCCTTGCAGGGGGGAACATTGCATTTGTTTTCTTGTGCCCAAAGTTCTTATATAACAATTTCTGTAAATGTGCATAATCATCTGTAGTTCTGACACTAAAAGCTTAACTTCAGGATAAGCAAAAAAAACAACCTTTTTCTAACCCTCTATTGGATTTTGCTGGCAACCAAACCAAGTCAATATGCATATAAAACTTTCAATTATTACAATATATATATATATATATATATATATATATATATATATATATATATATATATATATATATATATATATATATATATATATATATATATATATATATATATATATATATATAAAGATATATTCTTAAAAACACACAGGGCCATATTTTGGCATGAAGGACATTTTACAAGTATATACAGATAATAATGGTACTTTTCCAATACTGCATATATGATAAAGTTTGATATTCAGCAGATTGCTTGCTTAATGGCATTGTACATCCAATGTTCTAGATTCATTCAATCAATTAATCTCTTCTATAGGGATAATGAGATGCCACTAAAAATACCAAGATATACCACCACTTCTCAAAATGTCAGCTCTTTTCGATCTCCACTTGCACAAGGAAGGGGGTGATCCCATGTTAAATCCACATTGGAAGTACGATGCAATAAAGCAAGCAATCTGCTGGATATCAAACTTCATAGCATATGCAGTATTGGAGAAGTACCGTTATTATCTGTATATACTTGTAAAATGTCCTTCAGGCCGAAATATGTCCCTGTGTGTTTTTAAGAATATGTATTTTTTTTATAATTTTGTAATAAAGGGACTTTTTATTAAAAAAAAATAACTATGTAAATAGGGATGGCGGCAACCTTTTCCCAGAACATACAGTATTTTCCGGCGTATAAGACGACTTTCTGGATGCAAAAACATGCATCCAAAGTCGGGGGTCATCTTATACGCCGGGTACGGTCTCCGTACTCACTTTTTTTGCCGGCGGTGACAGTCTCCGTGCTGCGAGCGCAAGCATCAATGATTTAAAAGACGCTCCTTCTCCTCAGAGTGTTCTGTGATAGGAGGAACACAAATCTTCCCAGCAGCGCCTCTGTTCTGTGTTCCTCCTATCACAGATGCCTTCTCATCCTCGGACGAGATGAGAAGACGTCCGTGATAGGCGGAACACAGAACAGAGGCGCTGCTGGGAAAATTTGTGTTCCGCCTATCACAGAACACTCTGAAGAGAAGGCGCGGCTTTCAAATCATTGACGCTCGCGCTCGCAGTATGGAGACTGTCACCGCCGGCAAAAAAAGTGAGTGTTTGCGGTGATTGCACTGGGGGGCAACAAGTTCAGGCACAGTGGGGGCAACAAGTTCAGGCACAGTGGGGGCAAGTGATGGCACAGAGAGGGGCAGGTGATGACACAGTGAGGGGAAAGTGATGGCACAGTAAGTGGGGCAAGTGATGGCACAGTGAGGGGCAAGTGATGGCACAGTGAGGGGCAAGTGATGGCACAGTGAGGGGCAAGTGATGGTACAGTGAGGGGCAAGTGATGGCACAGTGGGGGCATGCAATGTAATGGCACAGTGAGGAATGTAATGTAATGCAGTGAGATTTGAAAAAGCCTATTTCTGTCAGCGGTTCTGGCTACCCCTCAACTTCCAGAAAGACTAGTAAGAAGGGGGTAGTCTTATACAGTGAGTATATCCCAAAACCAAATTTTTTCCTGAAAAATTAAGGGGTCGTCTTATACGCCCAGTCGTCTAATACGCTGGAAAATACGGTATATAAGCAAAAATTGTTTAAATGCAAAAGACATGTATTTTAATGCCTCGATCACATGGGTATACTTAGGTGCATTGACCGCGTGAAGGCCGTGTTTGTCCACACAGGGATGCATGTGTGCTCTGCACTACAGTCCACAAGGAAATACAATATCACCAAGAGAAAACTACAGGTTACAACTGCACTGCTGCTTTATGTTTAGCAATGTAAAGGAGACTAAGAAGCTATAAAAAGATGAAAGGGAAGGAAATATCCTCCAAAACCAACATTTTAGATTCTGTGTGGAATATCCAACTTTAGCTTAACAGCAAAACATGTTTGGAAATGATTCTCAACCCAGGGACCCATTGAAAATGAGGCCACCTCCTGCTGGCTGACTGAGTTTATTTTATCTATCATGTGGCTGTGCAATCACATAATAATTAGTTATCAGTGTGACAGAAACAGCACAGTCTTTTAATTGTGAGGCTTTGATATTGATTTGACACAGATTACGTTCCTGAGCATACAATACCTAAATGATCATACTCATTACATTTCTCAGTAAATAAGACTCTATATACCTCCTAATTATATGAAATGAGAAAGAGGGGTGCCTTCTAATACAAATACCGGTATGTATACAAAGGGCACATCTCTGTTATGCCCCACTTACACCTACCACAAAGAATTCATAAGCAAAAATTATAAATCGAATCCACATGTGTTTTTTTGTTTTTTTTAAACCACAACTTTATAGTGGTTTTTCAACATAACATATGCAATAATTTAGAGGACTAATGCCCCGTACACATGATCAGAATTTCCGATGGAAAAGTCCGATATAGCCCCATCTGAGTTTTTTCATCGGAAATTCTGATGAATTACATCGGACTTTAGATATAGAACATGTTCTATGGTGTATTATTTGTATTTGGTAGTTTGCCTGTTATTTTAATCTGTGTTATTCTATGTTGTATTTTAATTGTATGGATGTTTTATTTGTAGTATAGTTCTTTGGTGTTAATGGCTGGTATTGGTAATTTTGTATTTTTGCATCTTATTCGGTCTATTGTTGTGATCTTGTGTTGTCTTTGTTATGTGTGTCTGTGTCATAACAATTTCACAATTTCTCTTTGGGATTAATAAAGTATTCTGTATTAGAGCAGTCACCAGAACAAGAGGTGACAATCCAATGGGTACAAAATGTTCTGGTGGCAACTGTCTAAGATACAAATTCTCCTCACTTTGAGGAGATTTCCTGTCATTTCCTGCTGTGTCTCCAGGGGTGGAAGTTAACAGAAGTCTCTCCAGCTTAGTATAGACTGCAAAAAATAAAAAATAACCTGATAGGGGTTTTAATATTTCCCAATTTTATCCCAAACTAAAAAAATTTATGTATTTTTTAGCTATACATTCACTGCATACAATTCAACAGTAGGTTTATATTAGGCTGTAATACCTGGCTTATCTTTTATTACAGCTGCAATAATGCATGTGGGATTTGCTCCAAACTCCTTTGCAAAAATATAATGACGTTATTGTTTAGAAACCACAAAATCAGAACTTTGCTTCAAGATTTTACAGAACATGATTTTTCTTCCAAACAGGGCACCAAAAATCGGGTGCTGGTAAACAGTTTCTTTCACTTTACATAATACCAAGTTGTTGTTTTGCCCGCAGTTCTCCGTTATTACATATTTTTGCCATGTCAGCCACACTTGAAGAACAGCTTAGGCCCCTTTCACACTGAGGCGTATTTCAGGCGTTTTAGCACTAAAAATAGCGCATAAATAACGCCTGAAATAATCCTGCCCCAGCATTCTCAATGTTATTAAAATGCATGCAACAGTGGTATATTAAACAACTACTGTAGGTCAAAAACAGGAACATTGTTGTGCAACAATGCTTGACAATAGGAATCCTGTTATTGTCTATGAGACCCCGTTACACCATTCTATGTGCTTCTGTAAATCTTGGAAAAAATGTGCAGGAGCTTGTGAAATTTTTGGTCCCATTGGGGGAGATTTTTAAAACTGGTGCAATCAATATCTGGTGCAGCTGTGCAATCAGCTCCTAACATCAGCTTGTTCAATTAAGCTTGTACAATAAGGGCCCTTTCACGCGGTCCGTGTCCGTGTGCAGGCTCGGCTTTGCTCAGTGGAGATCGGTCCGTCGAGGGACCGACCTGTCATAGGGCCACTCTCCCCTATGGGGGATTGGATGACGACGGACCGTAGAGTCCGTTGTCATCTGATCCGATCTGCAGATGGATGGAAAGATAGGGTTTTCCTCCATCAAACTTTGGCGGATCGGATATCAGCGGGCATGTCACCGCTGACATCCGTGGCTCCATAGACCTCTATGGAGCGCCCGTTCAGGTCCACCTAAAAATCTGACAGGCGGACCTGTCCGTGTGACAGAGGCCTAAGGCACGGTTCACAATGGTGCGATGTGAGAACCTGTGTGAATCCAGCACGGGTTCCTGCATCGCACGGTTCGCACCTGACTTGCAGGCAGTTCACACTACCATATGTGATCTGCTGGGAGTGTCAATACAAAGTTTATCGCAGTGCAAACTGTCAGTTCAGACATGAATTGGATCACGAGTTTCATGCAAATGCGATGCGATGCGAATTCAGCCATACAACCTATATAACTGAATTTGCGTCGCACAGAGATCGCATGTGCAGTGCGGTGCGAACCACATGGAATATTGCACAGTGCACCAGTGAGAACTAGGACTAAAATCTGGAAGCCGATTGGTTTCTATGAAGAGTGCACTGTGGAGTTTTAGTAAATAATCCCCATAGACTTCAATGGGAGCAAATGAAAAATGCATTAAAAACACATAGAAAAAATCAAAAAACTGCAGATGCACATGTGTGAACTTAGCATGTTCACCTACTGAGACCAGTAAAATGCAAGTCCTGCCAGCAGACAAACCTAGTACTCTGCTATGACAAACAATTTAAAGGCCCAGCAAGAGCAGTGAATAGCTCCGCTGTGCAATAATGTTTACAGAAAGAAGCCATGAAGCAGAGCTGTGTCTTTAATGGCGTGGTATGTGAAGACTGAAAATGAACACTTAATAAGAATCATTCTTGGTAAATGCTGTTGGTTGTACCTGCCAAAAAAAAAAGCAATTCAGGAAAGGAGGTTTGTTGATACTGCTAACAGCAAAAATGTATTTATCCATGAATATGGTATTATAAGATAGTGCTCAGCACAAGCATTCAGATCTGTCGTGAGCGTGAGATCCTTTGGACATTGTGAGTTTCAGTTTGCTTAGTTACAAATCCATCTACTAAATGAAATATTCTATTCACAATGGCAACCTTTCATAAACTGAGGGTATTACTATGCTAGAACAATATAATAAGCACATTTTACATCTCCTTACATGAAGGGTGCCGCTGCTGACTTCTAAAACTGCCAGTTGCCTGGCTGTCATGTCAATCCAAAGGTTTCAATATCTTGGGTTACGATCTGCAAAAAGTGTGAGAACTGTTATCAAAGACAGCCGGGCAACTGGCATATTCAGACAGTTTTTAATGGAAGCTTACAGAGTCCGATCTTGACATGTATGCTATAACTGCTATGCACACACAATAAATCGTCACTTGTAGACCGCCCTGCCCAGTAATGTGAGCTGCTTCTTCTAGTGGGCCTCCCCCACCTGCAGGGAGCACAAGGAACCACTCCCAGAGTTAAAAAGGTCCATGTCCTCTACCTGCCCTAACATGAAGCAAATCCTTAAAGAATATCTACACCCAAAAAACATTAAATTAATAGATTACCAATCTTTAAGGCCTCATGTACACGTTACGTTTCTACAGCTGCTTCTAGGGGCATCTGACATTTTTTTTCTGCCTCTAAATTCCCCTGCATGTTAGCCTATATGTTTGCTGCGCTTAGTGGCAGGGGCAGCAGAGTTTTGGCAGAACAAACGCTTGACCCTTGTAAATGCATGTTAACGCTAGGCGCGTTTTGTACTTGAGCGTTAACTAATTTCAGTGACCAGAATAAATGATTATTCTGGCAAATGAAGCTAATTAATTCCCAAGCGATTGATGCCTGTAAATGCGCCTAAACGTGTGCAAAAGCGGAAGACACTTTTACAAGCGTAAGGCACTTTATGTGTCAAAATGCTGATGCCAGGAGGAAAGGCTTCTAGGAGCGTTTTCAAAACGTCCTGTGTGCATGAAGCCTAAAGGTTACCGTATTTTCTGGCGTAAAAGACAACCTTTTACACTTAAAGATAAGGCACAAAAATCTGGATGTCAGCCCGCCGGATGTGCGGTAATACTGTATGTAGCTTTGGCTACATACATTATACACTGCTAAGCCAATCCCGGCAAACGATGTATTCTACTAGTGAATACAGAGCCTGCCAATCCGGGCAGGCTACATACAGTATTCACTGCTGAGCCAATACTGGCAAGCGATGTATTCTATTAGTGAATACAGAGCCTGCCAATCCGGGCAGGCTACATACAGTATACACTGCTGAGCCAATACCGGCAAGCGATGTATTCCATTAGTGAATACAGAGCCTGCCAATCCGGGCAGGATACATACAGTATACACTGCTGAGCCAATCCCGGCAAGTGATGTATTCTATTCGTCAATACAGAGCCTACCAATCCGGGCAGGCTACATACAGTATACACTGCTGAGCCAATCCCGGCAAGCGATGTATTCTATTAGTGAATACAGAGCCTGCCAATCCGGGCAGGCTACATACAGTATACACTGCTGAGCCAATACCGGCAAGCAATGTATTCTATTAGTGAATACAGAGCCTGCCAATCCGGGCAGGCTACATACAGTATACACTGCTGAGCCAATCCCGGCAAGCGATGTATTCTATTAGTGAATACAGAGCCTGCCAATCCGGGCAGGCTACATACAGTATACACTGCTGAGCCAATACCGGCAAGCAATGTATTCTATTAGTGAATACAGAGCCTGCCAATCCGGGCAGGATACATACAGTATACACTGCTGAGCAAATCCCGGCAAGCAATGTATTCTATTCGTGAATACAGAGCCTGCCAATCAGGGCAGGCTATATACAGTATACACTGCTGAGCCAACACCCGCAAGCAATGTATTCTATTAGTGAATACAGAGCCTGCCAATCAGGGCAGGCTACATACAGTATACACTGCTGAGCCAATCCCGGCAAGCGATGTATTCTATTAGTGAATACAGAGCCTGCCAATCCGGGCAGGCTACATACAGTATACACTGCTGAGCCAATACCGGCAAGCAATGTATTCTATTAGTGAATACAGAGCCTGCCAATCCGGGCAGGATACATACAGTATACACTGCTGAGCAAATCCCGGCAAGCAATGTATTCTATTTGTGAATACAGAGCCTGCCAATCAGGGCAGGCTATATACAGTATACACTGCTGAGCCAACACCCGCAAGCAATGTATTCTATTAGTGAATACAGAGCCTGCCAATCAGGGCAGGCTACATACAGTATACACTGCTGAGCCAATCCCGGCAAGCAATGTATTCTATTAGTGAATACAGAGCCTGACAATCAGGGCAGGCTACATACAGTATACACTGCTGAGCCAATCTTGGCAAGCGATGTATTCTATTCGTGAATAGAGAGCCTGCCAATCCGGGCAGGCTACATACAGTAGCCTGCTTGGATTGACATCATGCACAGCTTACTAAATGTCCCTCAGTGATCGATCACTCATTTTAGCAACAATTTTTGTATACAATTATAAATAAACTATATGTAAACTTTATCTATTGTTTTTGAGTTTCCATTGTTATGATACTATATGATTAATGCACCGCTACAGTCCCGTCCTTTTCCTTCTCTTTAAAAAAAAATGCAAATTTCTGGGATGAGGTGCGTCTATTTTGGTGTCTACCCTTAGTCAGACAAAAAATCTTTATGACTTCATTGAAGCAAGGAAAACCTGACAAAGCTTATTGTGGTTCCATAGTATGTTTCCCATCAACTGATGTAATGCCAAATATCAGACTTTTTTTTTTTATTATGGAGAATGCCGCAGGTGGAGTGAGAACACCACTATGTAGGCAGGAACAAAAATCAAGAAACTATTATGGGGTGCCGTCCCCACTGGAGTACTGAAGGGAGAAGAAATAATAAGCTGGAGGTGATTTAATCCACCGGACTCAACCTGTCACTGAAATATCACTTTAGACGGAGAAGTGCAAACAGAGAGCTGAGGAAATGCATTCGATCCATGACCTATGCGATCGATATTTTGATCAGCACCCCTGCATACAGCCTAGTGATTTCTCTGTGCATATTTTGAAACAGCACAGTGCCTAGAAATAGATCATCATTAATCACTACATGGTGTTTGTAGCTTGTTGACATTTCGACCCTCTTATAAGACTAAATTGCTAGGTCTGCATCTCATTTTATATCTCTTCTTTTCAGACTGCCAGTGACCTCTGTTTTGCTTTGTTCGCCGCTAAATGGGCGACACAGCTAAAAATGTCATCTTTTGTCCTATTTCCCAACATTCTTGCCCTCGCTCGTCAATTATAAATGCCTCCGGACCTGCAGGTAAAGGCACTATATAGCAGCTAAACACCCACCGAGGAAGACATTTAAAGAGAATAAAATGATAGTGGCTTTGTGTATCTCAGCACGGGGGCCAACTTTGATGTTCATCCCAAGCATGAAAAACCGCCAAGAATCCATTTGCTGGAAGAGGTTGGCATTTGGAACCAATCATTCCCATTTGGCTTTAGAGTAAATAGCCAAGGAAAGAAGACATTAGCAAAAAACATAGACATATGTATTATTCTAGCACTCCAGTTGCTCACTTCGTTTGTGAATTAATTATGTACTCTGCCAAACACAAAACACAAGAGAAATACAATACTGGTCAGTTTTGTTAAAGGAATATATCCCACCAGTACAGAATTATCATACACTTTCTTATATAGTCTCAAACTATTGAGTACTGTCTGTTATGATTTTATTCTCTACACTAACATTCCCTTTTTCAGGACAGTACAGGAAAGTACCCCCTTTTTTTTAAGGCCCAAGCAGTACTAATACACATTTGTATCACAGAATACTCAATGGTTTTTGTTGCAAGTCTCAATAACTCCGAAGCACAAAGGCTTCAAATAACCTCTTATTATATAATTGTAGCCCGTATATCTTTGTTTTCAATACTCTCATTGATCCAGAACAACCTTGCAGGTTAGAAAGTCAGAGTAAAGTAGGACTCCTAATCTGCATCCTTGTTCCAGTTCAGTGATTAAAGCTGGCCATTCTCTATGCAGATTTTGTCCGGTTCCTGATAAACCGGCCAAAAGTTGCTACATGGGTACCCGTCAATACCCTTCCATCCAATAACCTTCAATTGCAAAATCAGAGAAGCCACCACATGACCCTTATGTTGATTTATGAACAAATGTCCAGCATCCTTAACGATTCCCAGCCCAAATTCCTTAAAACCTGGGACCCATAGCTCAATTATGCCCTACCTTCTCTGTACCCAGCAAGCCTAACATTCTTCTAACCGCCTACCTGGACTGAACCCAAGCTTGTGGAATTCCCACCCCACTCCCCTGCCTCTTTCCTTCTAATCTCTCCCTTCTGTCATACCAGGCACTAACCTCCCCCTTCCTCTTCTTTAGCGTCATTTCTCTACACCTTCTTAAATTACTTTGCTCAGCAATAATCAATACCACTCGATACTTGTTACCTCCTGTCTAACATCTTAGAGTTCACAACATTCTGTTATTTCTGCCATATTGGATCTCACTTCAATTTATTTGATGTCAAAGGCCCTGTGTGACAGTTGCTATGGCCCTGTCATCTCCTGAAAATCATAATAAAATGTTTGAACGAGAAAAGTCAGAGAAGCAAGGTGGAAAATTGTTGCTGAACAGTGGTCACATCCAGTCTGATGCATCCAGTCTGATGCAGCAGTTGTGGGGGTATTTCTGACAGCCAGGGATCTCTACTGAAAACTCTGTTTTTATAATTATTATTTTAAAATTATTTTCTTAAATAAAATGCAATGTGGTAATAAACACATGATAAAAAAAGGAAGAAAAAAAAAAAGAAAAAGTAGTCTACAATGCTATTGTTATTTATAACACTTGGCCCCCATATCAGCTGGAGACGGCCATGTCTGAAAGATACAGTAGCTAGACATTGCAACCAATGTCCCTGAGAAAGACAGCATACAATGACCTTCAGTTTTACTACATGTAACGTTACCCAAGCACAACCAGGATGACTGCTCTTAATAACAGTACAACAGCCAACACCGTACACTAAAGTATACTCTAGGCCCAGTTGACCATGTGTCATCTTCTTCTTTACCAGGAAATTAAAGAACATCTCCAAAGTACATGGATATCACTCCATAGATGCACACATTTTTTGGATGATGAACACACACACAGTGTAAACATTACATTTGTCTATGTTATAGATTATGTCTAATACATCTGGCTCAGAAATCTATGAACTGTATGAAGCTCAACCCCACATCCACAATGATCATACCCAGTGAATATTGGAATTAAAATGTGTGGGATATTGGAGGGGCTATATATGTATCAGTCTTTCAATGTGCTTTAGGCCCCTTACACACAGGATGGGCTCTGTTGGAGTCCACCTGCTCAGCGGGAAATCTGTCTGCTGGTCCCCACTGAGCAGGCAGATAGCTGTCCGTGTCGGCTCCTCTCATGCAGAGTTTACATGGACACTGCCTGCTCTACTCTATGGGCGGTTGGATGTAAACAGACCCCCTGTCTATTTACACCAGACTGCCATCTGATCCGCCAGATGAATGGGGAACATCCCCATCCGTTTGTTTTTAGCAGATAGGATTGGATGTAGGCAGGTGTCAATGGACATATGTCCGTTGTCACCCGCCACTCCATAGAGGAGACTGGAGGGTCCAAATGAAAAACTGTCAGGTGGACCCAATAGTCTACCCCCTGTGAGGAAGAGCCCTTAGAATGTCATTTTGTTTTTTAATTTATAATAAATATATAGGATTTTACTGATATGAGTTTCAAATATGGTCCTATACCTAAACAGTCACATATATTATTATATTTTAAAAAAAATATTTGCATTTAAGATGTAAAGGGTGAGATCCCATTGACTGCTCTCAGAATTTTCCCAATTTCCTATTGACACCTGGAGTCCTGGACAGATAGTGTAGAGAAACCTAAAGACCACAGACAGAAATATAAACCTTACCCGTTTCGTTCAAAACTGTTTTGACCGGAGTAACATTTTAAAGGTACTGAATAGAAGAATAGATAGTACAAGAGAACTTTAACATGACACAGAAGTCACATAATCAGCCATAGAAATGTAAGTTCCTAATTTTTCCTAAATACGATAGCTATGCAAAAAATATTAGACGAGACACGGTGAAGGAAATTTTCTAAATCTGGAGTTTTGCATTTTTGGAACAAAAAGGGATTGTATTCCTAAAACTGGAGAGTGTAAAAATCTGGTGAAGCTGCGCATTGTAGTCAATCAGCTTGTTCAATTAAGCTTTGACAAAAACCTGGAAGCTGATTGGTTTCTATGCAGCGCTGCACCGTATTTTGCACTCTCCGGTTTTAGTAAATCAGCGCCAAAGTGTCTACAGGCATCAAATTTTGATTGTCCAATCTGGCCATTATTGCAGTCAGGTCAGGAAACACTATTATGTTTCGAAGCCCTAACCAATTGCCAAAAAAGCCCCTTGCTTGTGTTTTTCAAAGAGGAGAGTTGATTGGCTGCGTTGGATACTTCTCTGCCAATTGTTTTCCCCCTCAGCCCAAATGCACAACCTTTCCTAGCAATTTGGGTTGTAGATGGCAGTGACTGACAGGGGGGTGTAAATACTCCAGGTTTATTACAATTTTGTTCCACTTTAAAAAGATGGAGCTGGAATATTTCAGAATCCTACATTTGCCCTGACATGATTGAGACCCCCTACCCCAAGAGTAATAACGCTCCTCCGGCTCTTTACAATGCATTGAAACGATTAATTATAATTCTATAAGAGGACCAGAAGGTGAAACCTGTAATCCTGGTAACATAAATCCTGTTTTCTTATCATATAATAATGTTGTTCTTTACAGCTTTAGTGTCAGAAAAATTGCCTTTTTTTTTTAATCGGCTTACCACATTAAAATCAAGATAACGAGATGGGGAGTTTCACAATAAATAGACACAATTATGTACCAAGCAGATGGCACACGGCATCAAACAGATTTAAGAATTTGTCTTTTTTTTTTCTACAATTTTCAGCAACAAGATATTCTCTAATCATTCTTTTTGTATGATACAGCTCAAGTATCCTCCGTATTGTTGTTCCTTGCAGAACTCCATACATAGAAGCCATGATTATTTGGAATTATTGCCTCCCATTTATGTCCTCCAGCACAGCCAAGTCATACAATGACCCGTGGGTTCTGAGAGCTGTAGTGCCTGAGAGGGAAAGCATGTGAGACACACATCAAGGAGGATTTGGCTCAGTCAGGGAAGGTAAAGAAAGTTTTTGTTTATTTTAAGATGCTTGTGCATCACATGGACTGGATTTCATACTTGTTCAGACTGTCCTATGGGAGCCATTAGTTGTATTTAATATACACTTTCAGATATGAAAAACATGGCATGTGTATGGCTCTAAAGAAGCAGGACCAAAATAGAAAAGAATGTGAGAGAAACAATTCAGAGGTATACATTGTTAAAGAGACAAATATATACAATGTAAAGTTTTTGTCAGCAGGAAAACTATATATAAATTGGAATGACAATTCAGAACATGGCATAGCTGCCAGCAGCCACATTGGTAGGCAACAACAATATCCACATAGCCTGCAGTGCTGAGCAAGTGGGGGAAATCTGACAGCAGCTAGAGAGGTTTTTGTGGAGCGATAATCTTTGTGAATTGACTTTTGCATACAAACCAATACTAAACCATACATATGTAAAACTCGGCTAAGCTGTGCAATAAAATGTTTAGTGTTTCCAAAACTACTATCTATGCATTGTAAAAATGTAATAAGTGAAACTTATGCCGCGTACACTCGATTGGAAATTCCATCAAGAAAACCGTGGATTTTTTACGACTGAATTTTGGCTCAAACTTGCGTTGCATACACACCATCAAACAAATGTTGTCTGAAATTCCGATCGTCAAGAACGCTGTGACGTACAACACTACATGAGCCGAGAAAAATTAAGTTCAATGATTCTGAGGATGCGTCGAATTGATTCCGAGCATGTGTAGGATTTTTGAGAGTCGGAATTGCACACAGACGATCGGAATTTCCGACAAGAACCAGCTCTCAAATTTTTGCTGTCGGAAATTCCAACACAAAAAGTCTGATGGGGGATTTCCGACCAAAAGCTCACATCAAACATTTCTTGTCGGAAATTCTGATCGTGTGTATGCAGCATAAGAAACAAATTATTCCATTATTTTTCTTGTGTCTTCTTGAGGTTCCTCTACTTACTGTACTTTATTGTAAACCATTACATTTCAATATTTTGTCTCACAGTTTATCTCTGACATCGTCACATTCGTTAGAAAGAGAGCAGATGATGTTAGGAAGTCTACTCCAGGGAGATAATCCAAATCTCTTAATGGTCACAAGTACAAGAGAGACCATGCCAGAAAAGGCAGCTCTTGGGACAAGAACTACAATTGACTATCCCACAATGCATCTTGTTGGTACAGAACATGTGCGCTTTGCCAATCTGGGCAAGAGGCAACTACAAAATCAATTTAGTAGCATGTTGAGCAATGTTTGTCATTTATCATTTCTTAACCTGAAGAGAAGGAATACACTTGCTTTAGACAATATTTTTGGTAATTGGTCTGTTTTCCTGTAATTGGGGGGTAAGTAGACCAAACTACGCCATCATTATTACAATACGGCCCTAGACATTGATCAAATAGTGTCATCAGCTAAGACAGTTCCCGGCATAATAAGCCTGCTGAATTTTACAGTCTGATAAACAGGCTTAAAAATCACTTTGGGCCAACTGCCAAGAACCTTGACAAAGTATTGTTTTATTATACAAGACCAACATAATATTTTTGAGTATATCTTTTCAGACTGTTATTACAAAAACAAGTGATACAAGCAAAGCAGATAAAAAAAATAAAAAAATAAACATAATACAAATACACTGAAACCTTTCAAATGAAAAATTCATATAACTATATGCATTTAAAGCCCATTCACACCTAGGCGATTTGTCGCCTGTAGCGCG
Organism: Rana temporaria; assembly: GCF_905171775.1. NCBI lineage: Eukaryota > Metazoa > Chordata > Amphibia > Anura > Ranidae > Rana > Rana temporaria. The sequence continues at coordinate 218,639,682 of NC_053491.1, read as the reverse complement.
ACGCTATTGCAGCCTGGAGGGGTGATCTAACATTGTCGGCTATTGAGATAGTTCACATCTCCACGCCAAACGCCGAAACGCCTGAAGCCCAAAACAAGTCCCGGACCCTTTTTCAGGCGGCTTTCGGCGTTCGGCATAGCCGACAATGTTGATCACCCCTCCGGCGTATGTACCGCGGCGTATTTTACCGCGTTTTGTCGCGGCAATTTGAGGGACAAAACGCCGCAATTTGTCGCGGCAATTCGCGGTAAAATACGTTCAGGTGTGAATGCAGCCTTAGGGTTTACACCAGATGCAGTCCAGTGCATCAAAAACACATGGACAGTAGATTATATGGGTTTCACACCAGTGTGGTCTATTCCAGTGCAGAAAAAAAAAGTAGAACATTGCGGCAAAATGCATCAAAAATGCACCAAAACGCATCAAAAATACATTACAGCAAAAAAAGGAAACTGTAAAAAAAGGAAAAAGGAGGAAACAAACACATGTAGGCTCCATGCACTCCTTTGTGTCCATACACATTAGGACGTTTACAGGCATATTTTTGAGAACAATGTTTAGAGGCAGGAAAATAAAAAAAACTCATTCGCATTTCTGATTGGAGCTCACTGGCAGAAAAAATTTAAAACTCTCCTAAACTCGTCTAAACTTTGTACAAAAAATGCTCTATATGAATGTTTTTTACTCCCAAGAGAACACACGTTTTTTTTAAGCCCAGTGTGCATGGAGCCTAAAAACAAATTAAAAGCGTACCAGAATGCAGAAAAAAATGCACAAAAAAACATGCATGCAGAAACACATCTGGAATGCATTTCTGTGGTGTGAACCGGCCCCTAAACCTTGAGTTTAGATTTGGAATTTTTTGCTTAGTTATATTCATCCAGCTTGAAAATCGTTGTAGTAGTCACTGTTTTTTCAATATATAAAGATCACAACATCAGCGCCCCTATCTTTCTACCTTGTCTAATCAGAGAACGCTTTGCATTCATTGAACAAATGCAAAGTGTTCCCTGAATGATGCCCTTGCCGAGAGAGTGACCTCTTGTGTTCACAGTGCAGCAGGGCAGTAACTCGGTACGGATACTGGAAGCGAATGGAGATCATTGGAGTGACAGGGACTACTACAGTGATCTCAAGCTTCCATGGGGATCCCACAGGTATGACACATACGTACCCACATTGGTCCAAGCTGGATGACTATACTTAGAATGACTATACTTAGGCCTCGTACACACGACCGAGTTTCTCGGCAAAAACCAGCAAGAAACTTGCTGTTTTTTTTGCCGAGGAAACCGGTCGTTTGTACACTTTTCGACGAGGAAACTGTCGAGGATCCCGTCGAGCCAAAAAGAGAGCATGTCTTCTTTTTCCTCGATGGCAATGGAGAAATTTGGCTCGCCGAGATCCTCGACAGCCTTACAAGGAACTCGACAAGCAAAACGATGTGTTTCGCCCGTCAAGTTTCTCGGTCGTGTGTACGAGGCTTCAGAATTTAGCTTTAAAGTGTTACTAAACCCAAGACCCTGTATTCACTATATCTGGTCTCCCATTGTACCAAGAACATAGACCTGGGTGACGGGAATCTGCCCGAGGAAGAGTATTGGCTTTCTGTAGAGACCAGAAACAATACAGCCATCCCGGCCCTGTAACGTCACATCCAAAAAAAAGCAATAGTCTTGCAAATTAGCTGCCCAGTGAATACCAGTATTTTTTCTGACCCCCTACCATCATAATTAGTAAGCTTTTTGATAGCTACTAATGCTCTGGCTTTACAAACTCACATGTTCATATTGGCATTGATGTATTTTGTAACATTTTATTTTATTTTGTTTGTTAAATGTTTTGATACATTGTAGATATATGTTTACATTTAGTTTTGGAGCCGTGATAAAAACATGGTAATGAATTGGTTAACCAGCTGATTACCACCATTTGCGTGATTTGGCCGGATATAAAAGATCAGTTCACAGAGATGATAAGCAAGGATTTGATAAAGCACAGTTTATGTGTGAAACGCATTAGTCCTCCCTCCCCTGCTTGTGCTTTTCATGATTTTAAGCTAACAAAGGCATACTGGAACTCAGCTTGGGAGTGCAGCCACCCGGACCTCTTTTTCCTTGATTGCTGCAGTTGCGACTGGGCGGGCACCCTGCTTTTGTGCCGACTCAACTTTGAGCAGCGCAAACATATGTCTATGGAAATGCAATAGTTTTAGCAAATATAAACCGCTAAATACCTTTCTCATCAGCAGTTGGAGCAGTCTTGTGACTTCTATCAGTGTCTGTTTAAAGCTTGTAGGAGGAGTTTGCATTCTACTCTGACTGCCCTATGAGGCTACAGGACCCTTGACCATCTGGACAGTGCTGATTGGTTCTGTGCTGATCACATGCACTCTCAAAAGAAAAAAAAATCTCTAGCAATACACAAATTTAGCATGTACAGCTTGCCCCCAAGGCTCTGTACTAGCAGGAGGTGAATTGGGGACAGTGGAAGGAGCAGAGGAACAGCCTTTTTTCACAATGCAGAGGATTAACCCCTTAGGTTCCACATAACAAGCATGCTATACGGCATATACAGACTGATTATAATGTCGTGGGTTTAGTTTTTTTCAGACCGATTTTACTGTTGTGGGTTTAGGTTTTTTAACACAAGCATAATCTTTTAAGGCTGTGGAAATTAACGATTCATTTCTTGATTAATTGTTAATTTTTTTGATCGATAAAAATTTTTTTGATCGCTACTCACCTCTCCGCCGGCTTACGGGTCTTCAGGGAGTTCCGTCTGAGATCCGGTGACGTCACAAACACTGCAATGCAATGTCCATCTGAAGGGCTCCTTTGCTGTGCCTTCATATCTGCATGCCGGCGGGACCTTACTATCTGCCACACGCAAGGGCTGTTACACTTCCCTCTATCAACCTGGGATTCTACAGCCATCCAATGGGAGTTGTGACAGTTCCCTTCACGGGACATCTACTTGCCGACGGACTGATGTTAACCCCTCCTAATATGAATTCAGCAGTAGTATCGTCGTACACATTTTTATACCAGTATCATACTTAGTTACATGTTTTTATGACTGCTTTTGCTACCGTTTGGTATTATTCGCACCATTTTTACAGTTTATGTAGCTACATCGATTTTATCTCCAGTACAGTATTTATTTGGTTACCTACTTGAAGACTGTAAAAGTTTTAATGCTATTCCCATCGAGAGCTGCCTTTGTGTGTTTTTTGTATCCTGCTATCCATTTTTCCAGTGGTTGGTAGCTGCACTGGGAATCAGCCTGCAAGGAGATCAGCTAAAAGTAGTTGGATCTGTATCTGCGTTATAATTAATCAAAATTAGTTGATCAATCGATAAAAAAAAAAATCGATTAATCAAACACGAACATTTTGATCAGTAACAGCCCTATAATCTTTATTTTCAGCCATGCACTTTTTCAGTCTTATTGGCTTTGACTTAATATAACTGTCTTTTTTTTTTTTGGAAATAAGGATCCTTATTCAGCAGCTTCAGCTTTGTGAATTGAGTCCAATCTGTGATAAAACACTATCTGCACAAGCTTACAGCTTAAAGATGTGCTACATCCACAATCACCTTACTACTACTTACAGAAAGATAGGTTCACAGACTCCTCCGCCAGCAATGACAGCTCTACAAATGTGCAGGAGCATTAAGGATTCTCCTTTGCAGATTCTGGCTCAGTATACAAATTAGGGGTAAAGTCTGGCATTGATTACAGGCAGGACAGTGACAGCAAATCCCAATTAATGGAGCGATGTGGGTTGGGAAGGTGGATAGAACGACATGCCAAAGGATAACGTTTTCATAAGACAAACAAGAACCAGCTCATTTCGGAAGATAAATGCCTTTATTCCCTTAAGTTGTCATTTGACATCTAAAACAAATGACTGATCCTGAAAAGCAGTGTAATAATACAAGGTTCATGCTATCAAAAAGTACAATTATTGTTTTTCTTTCCTCATATTAATCTTATTAAGGGAAAAACTTTAAACATTATGAATGTTATGCTGTCAGAGACAGTAATAGAGAAGGTTCCAAGTAGGAGGAACATTATCCAGCACAGTCTTAAGATATAAGGCCTCATTCACACTGGCAATGACATACATTTGGTTATATGCCTTTATAGGACATAATGCATATAAATATGTTATGATTTTAAATGGTATAGTTCACACTGAGCGTTTACCTGCATTTAGACATATTAAGTTTAGCAGCATTTAGCGAATATAGAATTCTGTGCTTCCTGAGACAAATTAGATACTTTCAAACACATCTAAACGCATGTAAACGCAAGTACATTTAAAAGCAGAGGAACTTGATCTAGGAAGCACCTGGATATTTTTTTTTTTTATACTTCCCAAATACACACGTCCGAGGAACTCGACGGGCAAAACACATAGTTTTGCCCGTCAAGTTCCTTGTGAAGCCGCCGAGGATCTCGGCGAGCCGAAATTTCCCATTGAACAACGAGGAAATAGAGAACATGTTCTCTATTTCCTCGCCGAGATCCTCGTCGACTTCCTCGGCCGAAACTGTACACACGGCCGGGTTTCTCGGCAGAATTCAGCTCCGACCGAGTTTCTGGCTGAATTCTGCCGAGAAACTCGGTCGTGTGTACGGGGCCTTACTCAATGAGGCAGGATGGGGAAAAAAATACCATTTGCAAACCTCCTGCATGAAATATGAACAAAGAATATCCCTCTATAGCAGGGGTTTCCAAACCTTTTAAACAAATGGCCAGTTTACTGTCCTTCAGACTTTAGGGGTGGGGGTGGGGGGGGGTTGCGAGGGGCAGATGTTGTCAGTAGGAGGACCCTATTGTTGGTGTCAGTGGGAGGAATAGTACCCTATTGTTGGTGTCAGTGGGAGGAATAGTACCCTATTGTTGGTGTCAGTGGGAGGAATAGTGCCCTATTGTTGGTGTCAGTGGGAGGAATAGTGCCCTATTGTTGGTGTCAGTGGGAGGAATAGTACCCTCTTGTTGGTGTCAGCGGGAGGAATAGTGCCCTATTGTTGGTGTCAGTGGGAGAAATAGTACCCTATTGTTGGTGTCAGTGGGAGGAATAGTGCCCTATTGTTGGTGTCAGTGGGAGGAATAGTGCCCTATTGTTGGTGTCAGTGGGAGGAATAGTGCCCTATTGTTGGTGTCAGTGGGAGGAATAGTACCCTATTGTTGGTGTCAGTGGGAGGAATAGTGCCCTATTGTTGGTGACAGTGGGAGGAATAGTACCCTACTGTTGGTGTCAGTGGGAGGAATAGTACCCTATTGTTGGTGTCAGTGGGAGGAATAGTACCCTATTGTTGGTGTCAGTGGGAGTAATAGTACCCCATCATTGATGTCAGTGGAAAGACTAGTGTCCCATCATTGGTCTCAGTGGGATGAATAGTACCACTGATTGATAGTGGAATAAATAATACCCCATCATTGGTGTCAGTAGGAAGATTATTACCCCACCATTGGAGTCAGTAGGACGAGTAGTGCCTCATTATTGGTATCAGTAGGAAGGATAGTACCACAACATTAGTGTCAGTAGGAAGAATGGTGCCCCATAGTTGGTGTCAGTGGGAGGAATAGTGTCTTGTATCAGTGAGAGGAACAGTGCCTCAAGGGCCAGATAAAGGAAAACAAAGAGCCACAGTTTGGAGACCACTGATCTATAATGTGTACTTGTCTCAGTCCAGAGCACTAAGTGTAATTTCTGTCTGCTGCTTTGTTCCTCTGCCATGAATCACTTCTGATGAGTTTTCCTGACACCAATAGAAAAATGGTGACAGGGAGAGGGAGCTCCAGCTGATTGACAGCCTCAACTCTGTTCCTATGTGCAGTGTGAAGAGAGGTCTGTTTCTTCCCGCCAATCAGCTCTCAGAGTTCTTTTCTCACGGAGCTCTGCAGAGTGTAACTTCAGCGCCAAGCTCCACGGGTACTTTGGGACACTTTGGGGAAGGAGAACTTCTGGGAGAGTGAATGTAGGGGCTGGCTAAAAAATTCATAAGAGTCTCTGCACCTCAAATAATTGTCGGCCATCTCTACCCTCACGTGCACAGGGCTGTACAGTCACTGTATACAATGCAAACAACATTGTTGTCATTGGTACATTGGGGGAGATTTACTAAAACGGGTGCACTCAGAATCTGATGCAACTGTGCATGGTAGCGAATCAGCTTTTAACTTCAGCTTGTTCAATTAAGCTTTGGCAACAAAACCTGGAAACCGATTGGTTTTCTGCAAAGCTGCACTAAAGATTGCACTCTCCAGTTTTAGTAAATAACCCCCAATGTGACATAGAGATCTATATATATACACCATCTATCTATCTATTTATATTTCTCTCTATCTATCTATCTATCTATCTATCTATCTATCTATCTATCTATCTCTATTTATATATATATATATATATTTAAATATCACAGGCATGACTAGGACTACGTGATCACTATATAAAGCCTTGAAAGCCCTAGCTAACAAGGGCAGATCCTGTGCCTGACCTGGCAAGACACCATACATAAATTAATAACATTTCTACAAAATTGAAATACAAGAAAAATCCAAAAAATCCAATTGCATGTAATCACATTTATGATTAGATTTTAATGTGATTCTAATTAGATTAGATACATGTTAAGTGCATGTATCACTTTTGTTGGGAAAAATATAAAGTGCAGGTAGTCAAGAAGAAGAATCTGGCCAAAATAGCTTGGCGGCCTGCAGCCAGCTTTGAGAAGATCTGTATTATGCCCCTACTCTAAGCCAACATAGCAGCAAGCTGGATGTCTGTAATCTGGTCACTGAAGCGGGCACAGGCTTAGGAATCACAATTCAGAGGTTTAAATGGAAATATTTTCTGTGCTTCACTGCACTTACTTAGTAGCGTGTATACATTTCTGTGATGTGTGCCTTCTGTTACTGTTTTCTATCAACCCACTCACTTTAGGCTTTACAATCTGAACACGTAGGATAAAAAAAAAAAAACACTTGGTGCCCAAACAATTAGAAAAGGTTACAGATCTGCAGACATCTTTAAAAGTATTGTATTGTGTATTGGGTTTTCAGCATGTAAATATTCAAGCAATGCAGCTCAGAACCGAGTCCTTCTTTTTATACAATGTTAGCGTCCTTCAAGAGATCCAGAATGCCCTTTGTGTTGGCTTTGATGGCTGTCTGATGAGATCCTGTCCAGTGACTCACAAAAGCGAGACCTTTACAGAATATGTGACAAGAATGTCCAGCTATTCAGCGTTGCTTTTCATTACAGCTTACATTGCTTAAAGGAGATTTCTGAAAAGAATCATTGCAAGCTAAACAGATTGAAAGCGAGCAGAGGAATCGTTAAAATAGATTTTTATTTGTCAAGTAAACTATGTTTATTGGCACTGTAAACTAGACTTCTGAAGTCTTCCACGCGTTCAGGCTAAGGAACTAGTCCAACCCAAAACTGATCGTTCAGTGTTTGGTAAATGCTGAATTGTCAAATTACCTGACCGATTCTTAGGCCCCATACACACGGGAGTATTTATCCGCGGATACGGTCCAGCGGACCGTTTCCGCGGATAAATCCTCTCGAGGATTTCAGCAGATTTTAATGCGATGGAGTGTACTCACCATCGCATTGAAATCCGCGCCGAAATCCTCTGGCGATGACGTGTCGCGCCTTAGCCGCGATTATGACGCGGCGACGTGCGCGACGCTGTCATATAAGGAATTCCACGCATGCGTTGAATCATTGCGACGCATGCGGGGGATCCCTTCGGACGGATGGATTCGGTGAGTCTGTACAGACCAGCGGATCCATCTGTTGGGATGGATTCCAGCAGATGGATATGTTCTGCATGTCAGCGAATATCCGATCTGCTGGAATCCATCCCAGGGGAGATATATCCGCGGATAAAGATCCGCTGGCGTGTACACACCATAGGATCTATCCGCTGAAACCCATTTGCTGGGATTTATCTGCGGATGGATTCTATGGTGTGCATGGGGCCTAACTTCTCTCAGGGACTATTATTGGGATATGTGTTCCTGTTCCAAGGCCTGCATGTCTGCGGTGGCCATCCTGTTCTTGTTCAATCATTTTTTATTCTATATTATAGACCTGCCTTTTTCAACCCTGGGGTGCCTTAAGGTTTCTTCAGGGGTGCCTTGATCAAATGATAAAAAATTTACTCAAAATTCTATTCAAGCCAGCAGATTTGATCCTGCTGCTCTTTATCACCACCTTCTGTGCATGTCTTCAATTCTTCTATGGATTTTGCAGAACAGTGTCGGCAGCTCTACACATGCTCAGTTTCTATGCTGAGTATTTCCTCCCTAAAAAAACTGGACAGCCCATGAGTCTATAGAGTCAGACATGTGGTTCCTTACACAGTGGTAAATGACAGTCCACTTCCTCCCTCCTCCTCCATGCTCACTAACCAGCTAAACACAATGGGGGTGGGATATTACGTGTAGATTCATGGAGGCTTCATCTCCCTCTTATTCTAAGACACAGGCTGGAGGGGTGTGACACAGCATCCACCCGCATCACATTATTGCCAAAATATAATAAAGATTTGATTTCAAATATATATTTATGTAACAATTTAAAATGGTTTATTGATAATAATTTATTTTTACTCTGTATTCCAATGACTGTTTTTTGAACATGTGACCAGCAGCAGAGGACTAGAAGCTCCCCCTGCTTATGTTTTTTCCTGTAGGCAGGCTGGGAACGAGCTGTGTCATGTGAGGTACTTAGATGCATTTTTTATTAAAATAATTACAGTGCAATCATCCATATACGGGAAAAAAACTATAAGTTAAACAGTGTGTGTTTAGTATCATGTACAAATATTACAAAAACTATAAAGGAATGGCATGTAGATCTTTCAAGCTGTCTGCATATACTTATGACAGCCTCCCAAAGCCTCCTGACATTGCAGAATGTCAGGTTGCCTGAAACCTGCTGCTAAGCATCACTTCCTATATTTCTATTGGCCCCTGACTATGATGGGTCGCCTGCATATTCCTACTGGCCATTGAGGCTGCCTATTATAATAATGGATGAATATGGGGGCAAGCTCCAAAGTTTTGGAGCTTTGCCTGTCAGAGGGAATCAGCATTTGACATGGAAGGAAAATTTTAGGACATTGATCCAGGTTATATGCAGTTGAATTAAACATACTTGGCTAGTAATCACTGTATTGGAAGGAGAAATAGGCAAGCGGGGGGTGGGAAGGGAAAGGAAGGGAGATGGAAGAAGGGAAATAAAAAGATGAGGGAAGGACAAGGAGAAGAAAAGAGAAAGGGGAGCGGCAATAAAAGGGTTGTAGGAGACAAAGGGGAAAGGGAGAAGAGGGGAAGGGAGAAGAGGAGAAGGGGGTAGAGGAGAAGGGAGAAGAGGAGAAGGGAGAAGAGGAGAAGGGAGAAGAGGAGAAGGGGGAAGAGGAGAAGGGAGAAGAGGAGAAGGGAGAAGAGGAGAAGGGGGAAGAGGAGAAGGGAGAAGGGAGAAGAGGAGAAGGGGGAAGAGGAGAAGGGAGAAGAGGAGAAGGGGGAAGAGGAGAAAGGGGAAGAGGAGAAGAGAGGAAGGGCGAAGAGGAATATTAAAAATAAAGAGGCCAAGTCTATTCACAATAGTTGGTCACTTACCATTCATAATTATTCCTTGTGATATTCTAGTTCCAAGCACAACTATCTACGAAGTATAGAAAGTCTGTCTCCCTTCTTTTACCCCCCCTTCTTTCCATACCTCCCCTCCCCCTTTTTACCCCCTTTCTTTTTGTGCCCACTGCATTTCCTTTTCTCCTCTCCCCCTTTACATTAGTTTCTTTATTAATATTTCTCTTGTTGTCTTTGAGATAGAGCTTTTCATTAAATTTTATTTATTAATTTTCTTCTCAAATTTTTTTTCCCCTGTAATAAAAGTTTTTTTTTAGATATTTATATAGAAAGATATTTTTCTCTCTGGTTTTTATAGCAAGAGAGATGTTATTCTATAACCTGTAGTGCTAGAGATCTTTCATTTACAGTAGATACATTTTAGGAATGATGGCATTAAAAGGGATGCCATCTTTATTCTTGCTCCTCCTCGCCTCTACGATTAAGCCAAGCTGAAATGCGTCAGTAGAGGTCCCAGGTAGAGACTCTTTAAACATTCTTGGAGTGCAAATGTTTTTTTCTCCCTTCTTGACTCACATGATTTATGGGGCATAGAACATGATTTATGGGGCATAGAACAAGCCTCTGCCAGCGTTTAGCACCTGGGTAATTAGGACCGTGACCCGACCTTGGGCTTGAGAGCAGCTCAAATGTTTGCCTAATTGGGTTATCTCATCAGATCAATGATTTGTAAAATGTAAGATGCATTTTTTTTCACTGCACACAAATCATAAGTCTAAGAAACACCCGATGGTAATTTCATCTGTCGCTTGGTATTCTTGATCAGCAAGACAGTTTCTTGTTTACAGACTACTGAAACAATCCTGTGCTCTATTAAACCACAAGATCATTTAGAGTGATGGCAGATGACAGCCTTAACATTTTGCCTGCTTTCCTGTCAGAAGAGCATATCTACTAATTAATGCTGCATATGTGATAGGAATACAGTATTTCCTATTGATTTTCACACTCCTATAATGCAGAGATTATTGGCTCTATATTAAAATTTTGAAAATTGTGTGATGCCAAAAAATAAATTAAAAACACTAGCCAGGAAAAAATCTACAAAAACATTAAATATTACATAACGACTTGTTCAAGCATTTGGTAATTTAAACATTTTAAATACACCCGGTATACATACCTAAAACTATATTTTTAGTACCTTCCTGTAAAAATGCATATAGCAGCACTCAAACTTGGACAGGGATGTTTATGATGTTTCAGTTTGATAATTGGCCCCTAAACATTATATAAAAGTATGTAATAAATACTACATCAAATAGTATTATGCATAATAGATCATAAACAATAATGTTCCTGTTACTACTGGTGGCTGACCACCCAACCCTGGTCAATCACTGCTAGCCACCTCACCATCGGGACTAGAGACTAGAATGGAGCTCTACAATGACCCTAAGGATTAACTAACTGAAAATTACTTTTCATCTTTTAATTAACCCCCTATTAAACCACAGATATTTTTCTGATCCCTTTTACAGACATTTTATCAACCCCTTGAAAAGTCCCATCAACCCTTAAGCGTTACAATTGACCACTTTGGAGAACGCTGGAGGAGGAGAAGGTGCGTTAGTACTCTGAGCCCATTAGGGCTCTATTGCCTTTCACAGTGCTCAGGAAGACCCCATCAGTATGCTGTTAGTGTATATGAGCTTTTGATATCAATTAAGGTCCGTATGAGATTAATTAGTGTTTTGTTTTTTTCCCTTTATACATTGTCAATATGACAGCACTACAAACCATCTACAAAATGTATGCTAGGCCTTAGTGGTACAAAAATAAAATTAGCAAATCTTTTACTTGTGCTCATTGTACTCAACTTTCTTATAGAATTTTTTTTTTTTTTTTTAAAGGGCAGGGCTTTGTACTGTTATAGAGGGTTAAGGGTTGAGCTTCCCCCCATTTAAAGTGGTTGTAAACCCTTCCATATACCCAGTGAAGTGACTGGCCTCAGGTGATATGCAGAGATTAAACAACACCTCCTATATAAGTTGTACCTCTCTATCTGCAGTCCTTTTTTCTCTACATCCGTTCAAAGTGCTGGATTTATAAAGCGTGTCTGAGAGTTTAGAAAAAAAGGGGTGGAGAGCTGAGATTACACTCTGCAAAGCTCAGCGAGGAGAGCTAAGAGAGCTGATTGGAGGGTAAATGCAGACACCCTCCGCACATCATTCTCTCTGTGTCTGGATAACTTGTCATAAGTGATTCTGGTGGCAGAGGAACGAAGCAGCAGTCAGAAATGACACATAGTGCTCTGGGTGGAGACCAGTACACACTATAAAAAACTATGCTTTGTTCATATTTCAAGTCTGAAGTTTACAACCACTTTAACTCTGTATTGACATAGCCCACATCATCAGAAACCAATTACCAAAAAGTGCATCCTCCCCTACAAGGTAAAAGGACAGGTGCACAGCTTTGGCTAATTGTGCTATGCCCTCTGGTCTACTGCAGGTGCAAGGGGGTTTGTGGCTGGGCATACTAGATGTTTTTTTTCCTCCATCATACTTACCTCGGTGGATGCAGCATTGGTCCGATGCTGCATCTGTCCCCCATCTGTGCACTGAGAATCGGGCGATCAAACATCGCAGATCGCTCGGTTCTGACAGTTCCCTGAGCAGAGGGCTGTAGACTGTCAGTCTTCTCCCTCCTTACTCATTGGAGCGCTGAGCTGTGGAGGGGGTGGAGCAGGCCATCTCAGGCTCTTAGCGGCTCACGCCGAGAAGATAAGCGGGTTGTCAGTCCAGGCACCCGACGGATCCAGACTCCATGGTCAGGATGACGCAGTTCCTGGACTGATATCTGTGACGTCACAGGAGTGTAAAACAAACTGCACTCCTGTGATCCATAGGAGAAGCTCAGCCAAACAAGCTCAGGCTGGACTTTCCTTTAAACCAATCAAAAATGTTGCATATGCTTTAATAAAAGAATAAAGCAGATACTGGCATTTGCTGTTCAGTAAAAGGCTCGGAAAAATTCAACATTGTCTCATCTATATTTGTGTTATACAGAAAAAATGAAACACGAACATTATCCTAGGTTGTAAAATGCCACCTGCTCAGCAGGGAGTCTGACAACACTGGAAATCTACAAACCTTTGAAGTGACGTGTTTGCGACAGAAATGATCTTGATGCCAGTTTTAAAAATGCGGACACCGTTTTGTTTGTGTGACAACTACATTCCTTATGTTCTAATACAGCCAGTTTTCCAGAGATGTTCCCTTCAGGCCCATGATTCGTATAGGAAAGAAATACTGAATTTGGCTGTTTGGGTATAATATTCTGGGACCATGGCCACTGCTGTATGTAATCCGTTCTGCAGCCTAACAATGCCCTGCGGGTGTTTCTATGCATGAAACCTGGCGATTTATCGGTATATATGAAGCCTTGTGAAATATTCAGTATTCATATACATGAAGCCTCATGAAATAGGGCTTCTTGACTACATGTACATTTTAAAAATGATATAATTGTATAATATTGCAACCAATCAGAATTCAGCTTTTACTGAACAGGGTGGTGGGGATGCAAGGTTATATAGCACCTGCCCCAAAATGTAAACCTGTCATTGGAGAAATATAAGTTGTCATTGTTGTCCTCCACGTGACAATGCAAATGGTCAGACTGTCATACTAGCTCCATTATTTGATGAATTACAGAACCAAGAAAAAGCATGCAGACGATATCAGAGGAAGTTAAGACCCCTCATCTGGACTGTCCCTGGTCTGTGATTGATCACATTTCTTGCAATGTGATTATAAATTATATTGAAATTAAATTAAAATGTGGTCTTAATGATACATGTTGTCTACCTGGCAGCACTGGTTCATTGGTTTCATATGATAAATATAGTCATCTGCTCATAGCTGAGATGTGTACTAATATACACGTATCAACAATATATCAATTAGTGCCAGGCAGTGGATGGGTGCTGCCTGTAGGAACAATGAAGGTGGTGTGGCATTGTATGATGTTCCAGGCACCTGAACAGCAGTTTAATGTCCCTTCGAGTGACCTACTTAAAATGGAACGACGCAGCATTTGAGCACCAAAAACACTAATCAATTCATTTTTAATATTCAAAGCAAACTGCAACATCCATCCATATCTTTAAGCTTTATTTTGCTGCAATACACCACCCTAGAATTTCTGGATGTGGCCATCTTGAGTAAGGGCAGATGATCCATGTAGCATTTACTTCCTGGAGTCCATCTGCCCTTAACTCAGGCATGAAGACAGTAGGGTGTGCTTAGCTGAGAAAACCAGTCCTGCTCTCCTGAAGAATCCTGGGACATATGACATTTTACCTAGCCTAGGCCAGAAGCAACTGAAGATTTTTTTTTTTTTTTTTTAAACAAGAAAATGTGATATACTTTACTTCTATCTATTTATCTATTTACTTATGCTAACAGCATAAAGATTACAATTACGGTACAATTATTTTGCAAGGAAATTTGGCATTTTATACTGTAGGCCTGTAATTCTTAGGAATAACTCACTTAAATCTGACCAAGCAAGAGTCTTGTAGGCATCCCGGGTATGATTTTTTTTTTAAAACAAAATTATAAATTATAATATAATAAATAATTATAAATAATTATAACAAATAATAATATAATTATAATAAAAATTATTCAATAATGTAATCAACTCAAAATCACTGAAATGTGCTCAGTTGCAGAATTGTCACTGTCATTATTTATTTTTATGACGAATTTCCCCACAAATCGCTATCGCACATTTCTGCAAGTGATTATAATTTATCATCGCTGTTTTCTAGCTGATCTAAAACCATTTTTGACATAAAGGGACACTTTTGGACAATCTACAGTTTTTAGGCAGAAATTACATTTTTTATTTTTATAAAAGTACATGTAGGGCACTGGGCAGACCACTAGGGACAAGGGGGTGTGTATTTTTTACATACAGTACTGTAATCTATAAGATTACAGTATACTGTATGTAAAGTGTTTGTTTACTTTTTTGAACGTCGCAGGGAACGGAGATCGGCGGCACACGGGGAGACTGTGAATCGAGCGAGGAGGTCCCGCTCGCTCACACAGCGGGGTGGCATCGCTGGATCCAGGGACAAGGTAAGTAACTTGCCTGTGGATCCAGCGAAAGGTAAGCCGCGCCGCTGCACACTCTGCACGTCCAGCCCGAGCGTGACTCGGGGTTACCGATCCTAACATGAAAAACCAACCCCGAGTCACGCTCGGGTTTACCGCCAGGGAGGTTAATGGAATCATGAAAGAGATGTGGGCACTGGGTGATGCTTCAGGCACCTTAGTGCCCTGGGTTAATAACGGATGTGCCATTATCTATAGGCAACTGCCAGAAAGTATAGATGCTGCTTGATGGGACCATGTTGATGATGCCGTTCAAAGCACCTGTGCTTCCTGAGTAATGGCGGATAGAAGTCCTTTCTCAGTAATCTTTTTTTTTCTTTAAAGAATAGATTTTATTGCTTTTCAGAATAAAACAGGACAAATAAACAGTAAGTTCACAAAGAACCACAGCACATACGGCATGCATTATATAGGGAGAACGCTGGTCAGCAATTTACAATCAAATTGTCCAGAGCCCGATTACCCCAAAAGTCATAAACAGAAGAAGACGGACGTGATAACAGACCCAACAATCCTCTTCACTTTCTCAGGAACTTTTCCTATTAGGAAGCATGGTTAGGATACACACAGTGAAAACTTCCACTTTCTGAGGAGCAGAAATACGAGCAAACCAGCATGACACGATAAGACAGCGTTCAAGGTACTAAAGCGGTAGTAAACCCCAGAAAAAAAAAAAGGTCTGATAAAACAGCATGGGTATGCCGTTCCTTCAGAGCGCATGTGTGGTGACGTCACAAACCGCATCTAAAGTAAATATCTCCTAAGGTGCATGTTTACGAGATATTTACTGTACCTATAGGCAAGCCTTATTAAAGGCTTACCTATAGGTAAAAATCATACAAGGGAGTTTACTTGCTGTTAGTACTTTCTCCTGTTTATCCATGTATAACAAAGAAGAACAGAGTTATGTACATGCTTCTATTATTATTTATGCTAGTGCATGCTATCATTTTACTTCTGGACACTGCCTGACGGAGCCATGAATGAAATTTATCAAGAAGAGAGGGTTTAGGGATCATACATCAAGACCACTTGCTTCAATTGTTAGGGGTTTTTACTGGCAGTGTGTCAGTCAGTGTTAGAAGGCACACAATGACGTGATGTTAATGCCTATGGAGCACCAAAACATAAGCCAAGCAGTAAGACACTTTGAATTTACTTGTGACTATGTGTGGTAGCTATACTGTGGTAGATATCACATATCTAGCTCACATTGCACTTCCTGACTTTCAAGAATGGAATGAATGGCTGAAGAGAAACCATCCATGCCAGCTGAAAACACAGATGGTAAACATGCTCATAAACTCGCTTCAAGTCTCTGATCTCTGCACTCAAGGACATACAGAATGTTAGCAGTCACAGAAGCATAGCAAACCACTCAATTCAACAATTGCTAAACAGCTTTTCCAATACTCAATTAACCTGGACCTTACATCAGATGTCACAAAAATATAGAAACTATTATGTATTGTTAATGTGTTTGTAATGAAGAAAATGTCATCTGCAATTCGCATTAATGTAAACACTCCCCATAATGGTTTAAACGGCTTATATGTACAATATATATCATTTACATGTATATATATAATTCACGGTTATTGCATCCTCAGATCTGATTTCCTCTCGCAATGGAAATCTACCAGTCAGCAAACTCAGTGAAAACAATGCACTTCCTTTGTGGCCGATATCTAATCTAATCTCAACAGTTTAAAGCGGATCTGCATTGCATCTGAGCACCATAAACTGAAAACACTATTTAATTCATTTTTAATATTCAAACCAAACGCCACCACCCATCCATGTCTCTATGCTTTATTGTTATTATTAAATCACTTTGAAAAACAACCCCCTAGCATTTCTGGCCATGGCCATCTTGTGTGCACCCCTGAACTCTGCACTCTGTACACAGCACACCCCCGAACTCTGCACTCTGTACACAGCACACCCCCGAACTCTGCACTTTGTACACAGCACACCCCCGAACTCTGCACTCTGTACACAGCACACCCCCGAAATCTGCACTCCGTACACAGCACACCCCGAACTCTGCACTCTGTAAACAGCACACCCCCGAACTCTGCACTCCGTACACAGCACACCCCTGAACTCTGCACTCTGTACACAGCACACCCCCGAACTCTGCACTCTGTACACAGCACACCCCGAACTCTGCACTCTGTACACAGTACACCCCTGAACTCTGCACTCCGTACACAGCACACCCCCGAACTCTGCAATCTGTACAGAGCACACCCCTGAACTCTGCACTCTGTACACAGCACACCCCTGAACTCTGCACTCTGTACACAGAACACCCCTGAACTCTGCACTCTGTACACAGAACACCCCTGAACTCTGAACTCTGAACACAGCATACCCCTGAACTCTGTACAAAGTGCAGCCCTGAACCCTGCCCTTTGTACATAGCGCACCCCTGAACCCTACACTTAGTACATAGCGCACCCCTGAACTCTGCACTCTTACATACCGCACCCCTGAACTCTGCACTCAGTACATAGCGCAACCCTGAACTCTGCACTCTATAATGCTGATGTGGGCTACAACATGTGAATGGAGGTGTTGCTCATTGAAATTTTGTTTGCTTTTATCTTCAATCCAGAAATAATGGGGAGAAAATAGGAAAATCTGTCTGTATCTAGCAACATGCGCCTTATTTGTTCTAGGTTTTACACAATGAACGCACCATTAGGTCACAGATATGACTGTGCCCTTAATACAGACATCGGCATAAGTTTAGAGTTAGTGTCGGTTTTCCTACGCTATGGGAGTTGAGAAAACAGAAGACTGGGATGGAGTCAGAATAGCATAAAGAAATCTCACACTGCCCTGTTACCACACTAGACAGGACATTCCTGGGATTTCTCAATCCCATTGACTAAAAGGTGGTAGTCTTTCAGACACCGGCCTCCTTCAGCTCTCCTGGCCTAAGCACACTGACCCTATGCATATTTTCATTTCACGCGGTGCATGAATCTTAATACAATCCAAACAAGCTGAAATTCTTGACCTCCTCACTGGAATATTTCAGGGAAGCCTTGGGGATCTTGTGATAAAATTGAACAACTAGATCAGTGTAATAAAAGACCATTGCCAGAAACATCAGGACTCCTTTAATGGGCGCTGACTGACACTATTTCATCAATTTCATAGTTAATGAATACAAGGAGATGTATATGTTGTAGCTTCTAAACGGCACTAAAGCTGCCCATAAAACTTTGAAGGGTAAAGAAAGCTTTGCCAACGCTGGCCATACACTGATATAGATTATATCTATCTATCTATCTATCTATCTATCTATCTATCTATAGATAAAGATAGATCTATATATATATATATATATATATATATATATATATATATATATATATATATATATTTTTTTTTTTTTTTTTGGCAGTAAGCCAAAAGAGAGAAAAAAAAATCCTCCATCCACAAAGGCAGGTGAAGGAATCTTCCCACTGGGACATTGTATTCGGACAGCAGCACCCGCCGCTGTCACAATAAACTGATCAGTGGCTGCAGCTACTGATCATCAGAAAATGTTTTAACATGTCCCTTCTACAGAAGTCAATTTAACAATCAGCTTCTGTCAAGCAGGGAGGCCAACCACTGATCAATACTCCGCAGGGCTGACTTTTGATCAGTGTATGGCCAGCCTAAAATTTTTATTTCCAAAGAACGAGGAGGGGGGAAAAAATCAAAATGATCTTTTCAGGGCAGGAGTGGAATGAGGAAAGACCTAGTGCCCTAGCTGAAGAATTGCAAAAAAAAATGAAATATATGAAAAAGGCTCCCAAGCGTATCAGTATAACATTTGTACAGTTAACATCCATATATGCAGAATATACAGTATAGTTATACAAAATGCAGCTATACAGAGCAGCAGCTATTCAATTTTTATTGAACCTCCTGATAATACCGCCAATAAGCATTATTATTAGTACCGCAGCAAAGTTTGTGATAAACAAAAGAGCTGATACATAAAAAAAGGAAATAGACTATACCAAAGGGGCCCCAAACTTTCTAAACAAAGGGCCGGTTAACTGTCCTTCAGACTTTGACCATCAAAAGTACAAAATGTCCCTGCGTCAGTGGGAGTAAACAATCCCCCATCATTAAAAAGATGTATTATGTCAAATATATGCCCCCTATAGGTGAATCTCCCAGCTGCAGCTTAATGATGCCCACTGTTTGTGGATGCACTAAAATAAGTAAATCGAAGGAAGCCGCACTGTTTTAATTATCCCAAGAATCCCCCCAAAAAAAGTTGTTAAGTAGTAAGTGCCTATTAAACAATATTAATAGTGCAAGTGTATTTCACCATTGTGCCACCTGCTAAATACTTAATATGACCTCGCACACACATAACTATACTTGTCCCTCATCATTTGTCTCAGTTGGAGGAATTGTGCCCCATCAATAGTGGCATTGGGCCCCATCATTTGTGTCATTGGGGGGAATTGCGCCCCATCATTAGGGGCATTCGGCCCTATTGCTGGCGTCATTGGGAAGAATTGTGCCCCATAATTGGTGTCACTGGGCCCCATTGTTGGATGTCATTGGGAGGAATTGTGCCACATCATTGGTGTCCTAGAGCCCTCATTGTTGGTATCATTGGAAGGAATTGTGCCACATCATTGGTGTCCTAGAGCCCCATTGTTGGTGTCATTGGGAGGAATTGTGCCACATCATTGGTGGCCTAGAGTCCCATTGTTGGTGTCATTGGGAGGAATTGTGTCACATCATTGGTGTCCTAGAGCCCTCATTGTTGGTGTCATTAGGAGGAATTGTGTCACATCATTGGTGTCCTAGAGCCCCATTGTTGGTGTCATTAGGAGGAATTGTGTCACATCATTGGTGTCCTAGAGCCCTCATTGTTGGTGTCATTGGGAGGAATTGTATCACATCATTGGTGTCCTAGAGCCCCATTGTTGGTGTCATTGGGAGGAATTGTGTCACGTCATTGGTGTCCTAGGGCCCTCATTGTTGGTGTCATTGGGAGGAATTGTGTCACATCATTGGTGTCCTAGAGCCCTCGTTGTTGGTGTCATTGGGAGGAATTGTGTCACATCATTGGTGTCCTAGAGCCCCATTGTTGGTGTCATTGGGAGGAATTGTATCACATCATTGGTGTCCTAGAGCCATCATTGTTGGTGTCATTGGGAGGAATTGTGTCACATCATTGGTGTCCTAGAGCCCTCATTGTTGGTGTCATTGGGAGGAATTGTGTCACATCATTGGTGTCCTAGAGCCATCATTGTTGGTGTCATTGGGAGGAATTGTGTCACATCATTAGTGTCCTAGAGCCATCATTGTTGGTGTCATTGGAAGGAATTGTGCTCCATCGTTGGTGTCATTGGAAGAAACTGTGCCCCATTGTCATTAGTAGGAATTGTTCCCTTCATTGGTGTCAGTGGATAAAATAGCACCCCAAGGACCAGATAAGAGCAAGCAAAGAGAATTTGACTTTCACTATACTATTACCAAGTTAATTTAGGAAGAACCAAATGTTGCACTGTAACCCCCTTATAAGATGAGGACAGTGTGATGGGAGTTACACCCTGAAACAATGCAATATTTGTTCTGAAAAGTCCTTTAGTTGCTGCTCTGTATAGATGCATTTTCTATAAACCTTGTACTCTGAATATATGAACACATTTCCTGAAACTGTGATACAGAGAAAAGGCAATACATAATGTCATATTTATTCGGCAGAGCAGCCTAAGTTTATACAGGACTTTCCCTTTCAGTACACAGGAGACGTGTTATTTCCATCCCTTTACACTAAATAGACATTCACCCTTTTATCGCCAATATGTTCCGACAGATGCAAAAGAAAAAAAAAAGTAAGACCCCAATAAAAAGATACCATTTCTGAATGACATTAAGCTCCTTAGAAGAGATTAAAAAAAAAAATCATCCTATTAGTCTCGAATCCAAAGATTTGCTGGAAAAATAAATGTGTCAAAAAGCAAATCCACCTCTTTGAATGCATTTAATACATTCACACATGCTGTGGGCAAATAGAAGTATTCCTTCCTCGTGGATACACCCTTTTCATTCCCACGTAACGAGGGCAATGGAAAAAGTAGCAGGAGGATCTCGCAGTCTGCAGAAAGGATAAATTGTTCCCATCCCTGGAAGATATTTGTCAGCTGCCAGGGCACAAGTCAGTCCTGTCCTCACACAGGTTAACACAAGGAGTACTTTATTTAACGGCCTCTCGTTACCGTCCTGCCCACTAGACAAACTGCACCCAAATGTCCTCAGCACTGAAATGTGTGTGTTTAAATCAAACGCCATTACCCATCTCCTGAAACAGGATTCCAGTGTTACATGAAACAAGTTGCCTATTGCAACTTCACCAGAAATATACTATATATATATATATTTCTCAATAAGGAACAAAGCACAATGATGACTTAGAAAACGTTAAGTAATTTAAGAACGATGATGTTTAACCCCCTTGGCGGTAAACCCGAGCGTGACTCGGGGTTGGTTTTCCATGTTAAGATCGGTATCCCCGAGTCACGCTCGGGGTGGACGTGCAGAGTGTGCAGCAGCGCGGCTTACCTTCTCGCTGGATCCACAGGCAAGTTACTTACCTTGTCCCTGGATCCAGCGATGCCACCCCGCTGTGTGAGCGAGCGGGACCTCCTCGCTCGATTCACAGTGTCCCCGTGTGCCGCCGATCTCCGTTCCCTGCGACGTTACGACGCACGGGAGCGGAGAACGGCGCCAAATTCAAAAAAGTAAACAAACACAATACATACAGTACTGTATGTAAAAAATACACACCCCCCTTGTCCCTAGTGGTCTGCCCAGTGCCCTACATGTTCCTCTTTATAATAAAAAATGTTCTTTCTGCCTAAAAACTGTAGATTGTCCAAAAGTGTCCCTTTATGTCAAAAATGGGTTTAGATCAGCTAGAAAACAGCGATAATAAATTATAATCACTTGCAGAATTCTGCGATAGCGATTTGTGGGGAAATTCGTCATAAAAATAAATAAATAATGACAGCGACAATTCTGCAACTGAGCAAATTTCAGTGATTTTGAGTTGATTACATTATTGAATAATTTTTATTATAATTATATTATTATTTGTTATAATTATTTATAATTATTTATTATATTATAATTTATAATTTTGTTTTAAAAAAAAAATCATACCCGGGATGCCTACAAGACTCTTGCTTGGTCAGATTTAAGTGAGTTATTTCTAAAAATTACAGGCCTACAGTATACAACTCCAAATTTCCTTGCAAAATAATTGTACCGCTTTTGGTACGTAATTCCAGACAGAATCATACCGCCAGGGAGGTTAATAAAAGTGTACCAAAAGTTCCATACAAATTTGGAAAGGATTAGAATTATTAATGCAGAACATTTTGAGTCTTATACCCTTTATTGGCCAATTTAATTTATTATGGCTGCAAGCTTTCAGGATGTTGGGGAATTCCTCCATCCTCCTGGCTTGTGTGGGTGGCTGAAAATCGTACAAACTGGTATTGTACGAGATTTTTTTTTGTTTTTGTCCAATCGGATAATAACGGATGAACTGTCGCGATCGACTCTCAAAGGCTCTGTACCAATGATCTAACTATCGTACGATCACTTCGAAAGCAGTATTTTCCGTCCGATTTTCGGATCGTGTGTGGGTCATTATTGAACAAGCTGAAGTTAGAAGCTGATTGGTTACCATGCACAGCTGCACCAGATTCTGTGTGCACCAGTTTTAGTAAATCTCCCCACAATGTATTTGTCTCTAGTAAATCAACACCATAGTGTCTAATACAGAATTAACAAAATGCAGATATATAACATGGTCATGACACTTGCCTGATATTCAAATTCTCCTGAAGAAGCCATTGAAATGGCGAAAACATGTAGAGATATAATCAGTTTGCACCTTCTGTATATATACGAAGATAATTTTTTGAATGTATTTCTTGTATTCATATAAAAATATTTTTTAATCTGTTAAATTTATATATGTTTCTATATTTTTGTATTTCTTGCACCTTAAAAATCCCACAAAAATCCTTCTATATATGATACTATGTTCATGAAGCTTGGCTATTTGCAAAAGACTGCAGCAAAATGACATAATTTGTTCGATCGTTTTAAACATGAACATCTTTTTTTCAATCTTCATCTCATGTGCACTTCTTTTTTTTTCCTTGAACAAGTCTCCTAATAATAGTTAGAAAATTTCCATCATGTTTGTTCAGCGACAATGGCGACACGAAAATAGCCCTGTTGAAACAGGCATACTAATTATGCGAAAATGAAATGATCGGTCTACAAGCATTTTTGTTTGTCTGTGGCTTTGTTTAGCCAGTTCTAGTAATAAAGCTTGGCAAGCGATATCATAAAAGGTGTGTGTACCTTATTTTGTTTTGGCTGCTCTGGGGAGCAGTATATCTCAGTTCTTACTATTGCTATTAAAGGGAATCTGTCACCAGCTTAATTATCTGTCTAAGAAGCCATTGATGTATGGAGTCGCTGTGCAACTCCCAGGCTTCTTATTATTTCCATGGAAGTTTTCTCACTTCTAGCAACGCTGACCAGTTACTTTACTTCTCCAGGACCTCTATCCAGACTGGAGTCAGGTATTCGCAAACAAATAATTCCCAGGCAGGTGTTTTGCTGGATTCCCCTAACGAAAAACTGTTATAGAAAGTGTATTGTTTTCAGTGGGAACATATTTAACTACATTCTTTTACTTGAGAGAGATACAAATATGCAATTTAGGACATGACAGTCAGGTTTCATTTACTAAAAGAGAAGAACATGTTAATGTTGCTAAGGGAAATTTCCTTTAGCTTAGTGAATGGGGTGAAAATTCACTTTGCAAATACCGTATATACTCAAGTATAAGCCGAGGCACGTAATTTTACCACAAAAACTGGGAAAACGTATTGACTCGAGAATAATGCCGCGTACACACGGCCGTTTTTCATGATGAGAAAAATGCAATTTTTTTAATTAGTAGTGAAAAACGATCGTGTGTGGGCTCCGGAGCATTTTTCTCGACGAGAAAAATGGCCATTAAAAATGTAGAACCTGTTCTATTTTTTCTTGTCGTTTTTCACGTGGTTCTATTTCACATCTTGAAAAACGGTCATGTGTACGTATTAACAAGGGGGGAAAACATGCTTGCTCAGAAGCAAGTTATGAGACGGGAGCACTCGTTCTGGTAAAACTAGCGTTCGTAATGGAGATAGCACATTCGTCACGCTGTAACAGACTGAAAAACACGAAGACTGAAAAGCGAGAATCGTCTCTCACCAAACTTTTACTAACACGTGGTAACAGAAAATCAGCAAAAGCAGCCCAAAGAGTGGCGCCATTCGAATGGAATTTCCCCTTTATAGTGCCGTTGTATGTGTTGTCGTACGTGTTGTTAGTCACCGCGCTTTGCTAGAGCATTTTTTTTCACGATTGTGTGTATGCAAGGCAGGCTTGAGAGGAATCACGGTCGTGTGTACGCGGCATAAGCCTAGGGTGTCCATCTGCATGCCTCACTGTGTCCATGTGCATGCCTCACCGTGTGCGTGCCTCACTGTGTCCATGCCTCACTGTGTCCATGCTTCACTGTGTCCATGCCTCACTGAGCCAATTCCTCACTGTGCCCATGTCTAGACTGATGTTTAACATGGGAGTCTATGGAAGGGGTGCCGGCTTTGAAAAATCGGTGCTCTCCAGCCATAGGTCCACCAGACAACAAACTTTGCACACTTATAGAGGAGAAATTTGGCTACATGTGTGCCAAGTTCCGAGTCCAGGGGACCTACGACCGGCCAGTACTGGGTCATCAAAATCCGGGAGATCAGTCACAAAAAGGTGACTCGAGTATAAGCCGAGGGGGGCATTTTCAGCAAAAATGTGCTGAAAAACTCGGCTTATACTCGAGTATATACAGTAATACTCAATTTCAAGCAATGGAATTTTTTTTTTTTTTACTACTAATTGGATGAAAGTCAGCAGATCTTCAACTCATTCACTAAGCTAAGGACAAATTCCCCTGACAAATTGAGCCCGTCAACAATGTCACCGGGACTGAAAGTAAGAGTGAATCCAAAATTCTTTGTTGTCACCAGAGCAGAAAATAAAATGTAAATGTTCCAATAATGACACTTCTTCTCACGTCAGCTGTCTAAGAGGGGATATCCCTCACATTGCAAAGATATGTTCTCCTGGAGTCTACAGGGCAGGAAGTAAAGGGCAATACACCTCGTTAGACGCAGATTGCAAACAAATAAAAAAAAATAAAAAACTGAAAGTGGGTTTTAAATTGTTTGTTACCCCAGCTATTCATATTCCTGACATGTGGCTGCTGTACCATGTATTTGTACGAGAAAGTCTCCTGTTCTCTTTGTAATGCTTCTTTTATGTGAAATCTCTGGTTTTCCTTCCGGTATCTCTACTTTCCTATTAAAAACTGACCATACTAAACAGGAGAGCACACCCTGGTCAGTTCTCTAGCTCTGCTGGGGACTCTGCCTGTTCTCCAATGATTAGACTTGTCCTGACACACACTCTCTGCATAGCCTCTCACTGGGGAGCTTACTGTGCTGTTGCTTCTCCTCCCTCCAACTCTTATGCAGCTGAGAACAGGGGGAATGTGATCACTTACAAAAAAGAAAGAGGTATTTATAGTGTTTTTTTATATCTATACACAAATGTTTTGCCTTTCATTTCAGTTTCTGAATGGGTTGGCTTACAAGGTGATCATTTACAATCAATTTACCCTCCACTAAAATATCAAAATTAAAAATGTTTTGGCTTATGATATACTTAAGGAGCCATGGCACGTGGTTAGGAGACTGTTTATGATGATGCAATCAATGGTCACAGAAGTGATATCTTTGGAATCTATAACAACACTTTGGGTACAACTGAGTAAATATGATAATAAATGGCTAGTAAAGACAGAGGGCCAGATTCTCAGAGATACGCCGTCGTAAGTCCGAATCTGCGCCGTTGTATATTTAAGCGTATATTAAGCGTAAGTCTCCTACGCCGTCGTATCTTAGGGTGCATATTTACGATGGCCGATAGGTGGTGCTTCCGTTGTTTTCCGCGTTGAATATGCAAATGAGCAAGATACGCCGATTCACGAACGTAGGTACGCCCGTCGCAATTAGTTACGCCGTTTACGTAAGACATACGCCGGCGTAAAGATAAAGCAGGTCTCTAGGTGGCGTAGCCCATGCAAAGTATGGACGTCGGAACAAGCGTATCTTTTTACGTTGTTTGCGTAAGTCGTACGCAAATAGGGCTGTGCGTAAGTTACGTTCACGTCGTAGGCAGTGTTCGACGTATCTTAGGCATTCTATCCACATTTACGCTACGCCGCCGTAACTTAGGACGCAAGTGCTTTGTGAATATGATACGCTTCGCCCGCCCACACTTACGCCGGGGTACGTGAATCTAGGCCAAAATGTAGGGGCTCCATAAGACTCTGCCCACATGGGATAATTGCAAATAGGGCATGCAAACTTGCAAAATATCATTCATGCATGCCTAAAGAGGCCCTCTGCAGTGCATGTCCACCAATCAGAAGTTAGTACACACAGGTCTTTGTTTTTGTATTTCTTTCTCCTATGCCTGACATTTATTTAGGACAGGTAACATTAAAGAGGCTTATCTATTTCAAAGTATTTTTTTTTCCTGGCACTGCAGTAAGGTTTATATTAAGTGGGTAGTAGAAATGCAAAGAGCACTTAGCAGTGTTTTCTTATAATGAAACCCAATAACGTAAAACCCGTTTATTGTTCAAAATATTTTTGGTGGCTCACGAGCTTTACAATGGGATTTGCAATGGGTATGACTGAATAAACAAATGCAAGTGTAAGATGCCCTGAAAATAAAATGCAGCCAAGAAATAATATGCTAAGTAGTAAGTTTTGACAATTGTGCATTGCTGGAATAGACACGGATACATTTATAGGGCAGTTAAGCTGGCAAGCTTGAAAATGCTTATTGAAAATTGAGACTTTATTCCTTTGTATGGGCTTTACAGCTAAATAATGGCATCCCACAGAATAGCTAGGCAAAGGGGCTTTTCATATGAAGATCGGTGAAGGCAGCTTGTTTAAACCAGAGATAATACGTGCATGCCCCAGTGAAGAATCCAGGGAAACTGGATTACGTGTCAACGCACTTGATGTGGTTCAATTTTCATGAAACAGAGTTTTACCCACCTCCAGTTCTAAAAATAGAACACATACATTGGGTGCTGTATAAAAAAGACTGCCAAAGTCGCCAGCCTGATGTTGATAAGGCACTGGTATAGAAGAGCTTGGTGTCCTAAGAAGGTGTATGTTAGGCCTTGTACACACGACCGAGAAACTCGACGGGCGAAACACATCGTTTTGCTCGTCAAGTTCCTTGTGAAGCCGTCGAGAAACTCGACAAGCCAATTTTCTCCATTCCCGTCAAGGAAATAGAGAACATGCTCTCTTTTTGGCTCGTCGAGTTCCTCGACAGTTTCCTCGACGAAAATGTACACACGACCGGTTTCCTCGGCAAAAAAAATATCTCCCAGCAAGTTTCTTGCTGGATTTTGCAGAGAAACTCGGTCGTGTGTACGAGGCCTAACTGGCAGTGGTGATCAAGAGAGTAAGAGAGGGAAAATTTTAATCTGGGCATTGACAGCTTGAATTTTGGCTGTTGAACCTGCAAGAGATGAGAGAATATTATTTTACTCCCCCATCAATGCTAAACAGCGTAAATGGAGGAATATTCATTGTATTCAGGCGCGGTTGCTGGCATTGCCAAACTGCGACTTTTCTGATAGGATGCAGTCACTGTTTGGTCAATGCTTTTTCCTCTCCAGTCTGAGCTCTGCTATACAGGAGCCTGCAAAAGGCAGATACCGTATGAAATTTAGATATTTACATTGCTTGCATTTAACTAAAGCCAAAAATGTTCATTTTGTATAGCTGAGTAGTTAAAGCGTAGCGCCACCCAAAAGGGGGAGCTACGCTTGTTTACCTCCTCCCCCCCTCCTTTTTCACTTTTGGCACATTTTGGGGGGAGCCAATACCTGTCAAAACAGGTACCTGCTCCCACTTCCGGGTAAAATCGCCGCACAAGGATCGCAATGATCTACGCAATTTTCAGCCCTTCCTCTTTCCCCCCACTGCCTTTTGGGACACACACAGGTCCCAGAAAACAACAGGACCATTCAGAAAAGTGCAGCGCAAATTGCGTATGCGCAGTAGGAAACAGGCTGTGAAGCTGTAAGGCTTCACTTCCTGTTCCCCTTAGTGAAGATGGCAGCTCCTGCACCCACAGCCGATTGATGAATCGGCTAGGGGTGCTGACATTGCGGGATACATGGACAGGTAAGTGTCTTTATATTAAAAGTCAACAGCTACAGTATGTGTAGCTGCAGAATTGTAATGTTTTGTTTTACAGGCTGGAACTCCGCTTTAAAAGTTAAACGTTTAAAAAAACTTTTTTGCCATATGTGTTCTATTAGCAAGCTATGGTTTTAGATACATGATGATGTATTTATGAATACAAAGCTGTATTCATTTGTCTTTTATATCTGCCTGAACTTCAGCTTCAAGGCTACAGTACTCACTTAACATTAATCTGTGGTGCAGGTTTCTGTAATAGTCTCTCAACACAATTTTTCCTTTATGTAGGCATATTTTCCATTCCTTCGTTTAATAAATTAGCAAGCAATGTTGACAGATAATTATAAAGAGAAGCTCTGCATAGATTTACAGCAGTCAATACAACTTTACAAAATTCTACAAAACTGCAGACTTAAAAATGCTAAGATCTTAAGATCTAATAAAATCCCTGGCTGTGGGGAAAAGCATGGAACAATTATCTCTTCTCATTTTTGTTCTGTTTATCTCCTTAATGATCCCAATTCAAAAGGAAATCTATGTGCTTTAGCCCTGGTTCACACTGGGCTGCGGGAGTGAAGCCGTGCGAGTTCAGCTGAACTCGCACGATTTCACTCCCGCTGACAGTCCCGATTTCGGCCGCGATTTAAGAGACATTTGCCCCGAAATCGCAAAAAGTAGTACAGGAACTACTTTTTGAAATCGGTGCAGCGCAGCAGATGCGGCGTCGCACCGATTAGGATGGTGTCATTGCCGACAATTGCCGGCAAATGCTGCCGATTTGAGATGCGATTTTACATGTGAAATCGCATCTCAAATCGAAGCAAATCGTACCCAGTGTGAACCTGGGCTTAAAGTTGAAAATTATATAAAAAAAAAAAAAAAAGAAGAAGAAGGATAAAAGACATGAATTTCCTTAGATTAAGCTGAGAACTTTGATGGGAGAGACTACTAAAACAGTAAAGGTCTACTACAGAGTACAAAATGTTAGGCAGCTTATAGAAGGATCATTTTTTTTCGTTCAACCGGTAGGTTGAACGAAAGCAACTGACCTGATTCCCGCCTCCACATATTCAAGGTGAATGAGGGAATCCTCTCCACTGTGCTATGGTATTCTGACAGCGAGGAGACTTCCCCACCGCCAGAATACAGTGATCAGTGCTGCCAGCTACAGCCTTTGATCGAGCAGGGAAAACCCGACAGGGTGTTTGTAGAGAGGTCAATTGGTAGATTGATTTCTCTGCCCATGCATGGTTTGAAATTTGGCTGGTCCCCGCTGAACTGGTGAAATTTTGATCCATATATGGATAGCATGTTAAAGACGTTCCATTTTCAAACATTCCCATTACAGCATAATGTTGATGGATCATGTATTTTGAAGATACAATGTCATGCCGGTAAAGGAATCAATATACAATATATTATGACGTCAAAAAAACAGCCATGACTCTTACTAAATACATTGGATTGTCTACTTTCCAAAAAGGGGTCATTTGATGGAGTATTTGTACGATCCTGGTATTTTAAGGCCTCATGAAATGAGATAGGCCATCAGTACATCAGGATTGATCGATTTCATATATACCAAAGAAACAAGTTGAGCAAAAAGGATGGGACTATAGCGGTGCAAGAATCAAACCGAGAAATAATTTAATGATAAAAGCTTTGAAATGTATCTTAAAATGTAATGTTAAAAAACATAACATGACTTTAAGATAATTTTGTACTTGTTTCTGAAAATCCTGGGATGAGGTGCTCTTTATTGTGATAACTTATCCACATTGGTCTACATTCTACATATATATATATATATATATATATATATATATATATATATACACACACACCAGTTTGTGGACCTTAGAACTTTCTTACAGACTAGATAATATACTGTACACTGATTTGGGTTATTCTCACCAAAGAAATGCACCAGAATACATGTTGGCCTAAATTTATGAAGAGCAAGTATTTATTTGCAAAGTTTTGTTACAGAAACAAAGAAAAGCATGTTTTTTTTTTTCAAAATGTTCAGTATTTTTGTGCATTTGGCAAAAAAAAAAAAACATTGGCGATTAAATACAACCAAAAGAAATCTCTATTGGTGTGAACAAAATGATCAAAATTTCGTTTGGGTACAGTGTTTCATGACCACCCAATTGTCATTCACAGTGCGAGAGAGCTAAAAATTGGTCTGGGTAGGGAGGGGGTAATAGTGCCCGGGTATTGAAGTGGTTACCTTCTATTGCCCTCAGTCTCCTCCAAATTCCTTTTTATTTTGCTGCCGTGATGCGACTTCCTGTTAGAGGGTGGCTACGTTCAGTCCCCACAGTCTCACTGTATGTAGGAACATAGCCACCCTCTTTTGTTTGTTCCCAAGGTGGATAATGGTGTATGAAGCACACAAAAACACATATGCAAAGAAATGTAGCATTGTTGGATCAGTGTGTTTAGAACTGAGTTCCTGGGTTTAATTGGTCCAAATGAAAAGAACTCACCGCTCCAGGTGTAACTGATATGCCCACTGCTAGCCCTGGCTCGCCTCTGTGGTAAATTGTCAAAATAAGAAACGGCTGCACCTCACGTGGGCTCCAAGTAAAGTTTATTGGAATATGAAAATATCCGAAACGACACCACCAGAGGTAGACGCGTTTCACACAACAAAAATGGTCAAGCGTAATGTTTAATGATTAAGTACATTTCTGTTATGTGAAACGCGTCTACCTTGACCACTGCTGGCGTCCCTTGGTGTAATTTTGGATACTTTCATATTCAAAGCCCACGTGAGGTGCAGCCGTTTCTTGTTTTGGGTTTAATTGGTACCATAGTATTTTCATGTAGCCCCTATCTTCCTATCTATTCAACCTGTTTGTGTTTCCTATAGCTGATCTTTGCATTGGTTTAAACTTGATATTTTGTTTATAAAGCAGCTCGTCTGCTGCAGGTTTGTCTTCCTGTTTACCCCTAAGGCTCAGATTTTCAATTTGAATCTATGAGCAGCTTATGTTCAACGGCTGATCACTGGCTTCATATTTTTATTGGTTTAATCATTGTTTGTTGTTGTGCTATCAGACAAAAAAAAATAAGCTACTGCTTCTAGAAGAGGAATGCTGACGGTGAACCTGAACATTAATGGTTCTGAATGAAAACATCCTAAACTGCTTGAGCGGCTAAAAACTGCTCTTCAGCATTTTATGAAATATTAATTGTGCCGCAGGATGCCGTGATCCCACAGGTTCATTCCGACTCACATTACCGGAGTAAAAGACTAGTCATGGGTCCACAGCCCTACATCAAAGTGCTGAGAACAGCAGGGTGAGCTCTTCTTCCTTCTATTCTTTAAGTGTGTGTGTGTGTTTTCTACTGCCATAGGAGAGTGTCACACCACAGTGACTGTACATCTGAAGCACTAGAATAATACTCAACTGTTTATTCTGTTATGTCTTATGCACAGATTCAATATCTTCTCTAGAATAAAATTGGCCCTAGAGATTAAAATATACACGGGGGCCCCATACAGCCTACCAAAAACAATATTTTTTACTAAAAATGCACTAAAATCATTATTAGCAGACACATACATAACATAACTTGCAAATTTCCTGCTAAATCTAAAAGATAAAATTAGTCATAGCTTACACAGTACTATGGATTCCCCTGGGACACTGAATGGACCAGCGCTGTTACGTCACATGTTCCTCCATACTTGGAAGTACTGGGTACTTCTTTCAACTCTTGAGTGGTGGGGAAGTGAAGGAAAGAAAAAGTTTATACTACTGGATATGGGGATGTTAAAGTAACCTGTTGTTTTTCCCGAATGTGTATAAAGCACAGGTACACTTTAAATGAATCACACATTTACAATCAGTAATATTACTTTAAATAATACAGAAATACAGAGGCTCCCATTGCTATGCTGTATTAAAAAAATACTTGGTAGCCTAGCTATCTAATGCTTTATTACTTTGAGACCTCAACATGGACCAAGCACGCAGATCAGGAATAGATTATAGTGCAAAGAAACAAGCCAGTGCACTCTAGAGTGGTGAAGTCCTAGCTGAATAGTTCATAATGCCAAATAAGGGATAACAGCTAGATTCAAAGGACTTAGTGCAGCTCCTCAGCCGATAGAAGGAATGTATGCATAAAAAGGAGACACAAAAGATAACAGGCTTAAGAAAAAGGGGGTTGCTGCCTCGAAACATGTAGTCACGCCCCCTTCACACCCTCTGGCATCTGATGTCATTGGCAAAGTTTCCATGCTGTCAGATTGGCTCCTAAGCTGATGTATCCTCAAATTTTGAGCTTGTGCATCTCCTAACACTGGTGGTGTTGCTCCCCTCTGCTTCAGATGACCCGGGTCCTCATGGATAATGGCTTTTAAGCTTGATAAGTGCTTTCGGTCCTACTTCAGGGGTGTGGCTAATTAGCATTTTTTTTACTAATAAACAATTTAATATGCTGCACTTAAAAGTGCTCTCCTATGTCCCCTTTAAGCAGATCGGGATTGCCTATGTCAGAACACCTATCTGAAAGCTTCTCCAGGCCAGGAAGTAGTATAGTACTAAATTGACTGCATCAGTACTGTAGTCAGATGGGAGAGGTCAGCAAAAACAGCTTCCATGCGCAATAGGGAATTCTGTTTTTTATTGTGGTTTGTATTCACAATAGTTTTGTACCATTTATTGGCTGCCTAAGGGGCCTGTTGCAATTAAATGAACTCTTGCAGGTTTCTACACATCAATGCATGTCCATTCATTTTCCCTACCTAAAATTCCATACTGAGCACACACAAAGAAAACAAAGGTATAGCCCTTTCTAACAGCTTAACATGCATTAAAATTGTTTACTAATGAACAGAAATGTATATAAAATATATATGGGGAATAGAAATAGGGCTTGAGGGTCCACAACCCAAAAGACCAAGGGGGGGGGGGGGGGCAATTGGATTAATACGGTACAAAGTGAGTAGGTAAACTC
Source organism: Rana temporaria (assembly GCF_905171775.1). NCBI lineage: Eukaryota > Metazoa > Chordata > Amphibia > Anura > Ranidae > Rana > Rana temporaria. The sequence continues at coordinate 218,606,501 of NC_053491.1, read as the reverse complement.
AACAAGAGTAAATAAACAAGAGTAAATACATAAAAAGTTATACATTTATTAATATTACATCAAATAAAGAAACACAGACAACAATATACAATAAAAAGGAACGCCGTGACGAGCCATACATAATTAATAAATAAATAAAATGATTAGCCTCTTAGTAAAGGACAAGTAGTCTTATTACTAATAGTACCATTATCCAAAGAAATCAATGTTGAATAGAAATAGGGCTTGAAGGTCCCCACAACCCAAGAGACCAAGGGGGGGGGGGGCAATTGGACTATCACGGTACAAAGTGAGTAGGTAAACTCAACAAGAGAAAATACATAAAAAGTTATACTTTTTTTAATAATACATCAAATAAAAAAACACAAACAATATACAATAAAAAGGAAAGTCGTGACGAGCCATACATATCACCAGTACTAATAAACCCCTAAGGGAGAATCACGGTGGAAGGAGGAGTCACGAGGAGGGTCTCTACTAATTTCGCAGCCAATGCCGCTTCGTCAGGAGAAGTTCTGAAATTAATTGACATACAATCAATGAAAACAAAGATTGAGCAAGTATAAAAATTCATACAAGCACATCTGAACAGCAACATAATACAATATAAACGTTGGGGAATAAGGGCTATACTGCTTACCTAAAAGTGTCCCATCAGCTCAAATGCCAGGACCACCAAGGGGGGTCTCCCATATATATAAAATAAATGTAATTGAGTTTATTATAGTTGTGTAGTACAGCATATGCATAAATAGAAGCAGGCTCTCTCTCTTTCTTGTGGATAGATAAAAACTGATTAAATCTATTTGGATGCTATATGCAGGCACTTTCTTTAATCAGCCCCAGTAAGGTCCCAGGTACATAACAAAATGATGTATAATGTGGAACTGTCACTGATGCTCACTGCTGATTAGAATGTGCAATGGCAACACATTTGCTTCACTTCCTCTGATTCTTATAAATGAGACACTGCGATTGTCGTTACCCAGTAATAACCAAGAAAATATCTTGTTCAAATAACATGGCTTCAGTGCTAGCGTACACCACGGGAGAACGTAGGCAATATACTTCCAAAAGCTTAGTAACATAAATAATAATAAAGCGCATCTTCGCTTAGTAGTTTTCATCCTGCATAATTGCTCATTACCTCTACCCTACTGTGGTCTGCCGCAATAGTCCAAACCGCCAATGAGAACTGAAGTACTATAGCCATCTGTGCAATGCCAAATTCACACCTGACCAGTTTCATTACTGTATATTTCAGATTTATTAAATCTGCCACAGCAGATTGCCCGTAATAGAAAGAATCAGACCATCTTTATTAAACGTGACAACAGCACAGTAAATTTCATTACGCAAACATAATTATGTTTAGTGACAACAAAGCTAATTATTAATTCGCTTGGCCTCCTAGCAGTCTGTGCAGTTTGGAAGTGGCCAACAGTTGTTCCAGCAGAGCCGCACTGTGCAGATGTCTACTAGTCTTTACGCATTGAGCAAAACTGATTAGGTGCAGAATGCAATTTATATTAGGCAGGACAACACGGAAATGATGAAGCACAAACACAATATTCATGCACTGATGCAAAAAATACTGTGCTAGGCAATATTAAATTTTCTTTTCATGAAGCTATGCTGGTTTCAATAGAAAACAGAAAGGTCTCTCAATCACTGAAAACAAGCCAACAAATTATTATTGATCAATACTGTACAATTATGCAGGCCATGCACTGAACAGACTGGCTGGTAATACATTATCTTAAAGTAAGGCTGTAAAAAAAAAAAAAAATTGTGTTGTATGACCATCTTATCCTGTGGGTGGCCATCTTTATAGCTACCAGTATTTGCTTGACAATGTGTACCTGTTCTATACCAATATCCATGTACATCTCACTATAGCATACAGCAAAGTGGTCCATGTTGGCAATCCACTGAATGGATGATTTGTGAGGCCCCGTACACACGACCGAGTTTCTCGGCAGAATCCATCAAGAAACTTGGTGGGAGATTTTTTTGGCCGAGGAAACCGGTCGTGTGTACATTTTTCAGCAAGGAAACTGTCGAGGAACTCGACGAGCCAAAAAAAGAGCATGTTCTCTTTTTCCTCGACGGGAATGGAGAAAATTGGTTCGTCGAGTTCCTCGACAAGCCTAACAAGAACTCGACGAGGAAAACGATGTGTTTTGCCCGCCGAGTTCCTCGGTCGTGTGTACGAGGCCTCAGACTTAAAGTGGTCACATATACCCAGTGAAGGGACTATCCTCAAGTGATACACAGATGAAAGAAATCCTCCTACATAAGTTGTATTTGTCTATGTGCAGTCATTTCTTCTCTACATCCGTTCAAAGTCCTGAATTTAAAGAGCTTATCTGAGCTGTCAGAAAACGGGGGCAGCGAGCTGAAATTACACACTGCAGAGCTCAGTGAGGAGAGCTCTGAGAGCTGATTGGAGGGAAGACACCCCTCCCCCCCTTCACGCAGAACACAGGAACAGAACTGAGGATGTCAGTCACATGCTGGACATCCCTTTCCTGTCATCTTTCTTTCTTAGTGTCAGCAAAACTTTTTAGAAGTGATAGCAGAGAAATGAAGAAGCAGACTGAAATCACACGTAGTGCTCTTAATTGAGACAAGTACACACTATAGAGAGATTGGAAAAGTAGGGCACAATATGAGCCTACTTACTTGGGATTGTGACCACCCCAGTCATTATGGGGTGGTCACAAAAGCAGGTATTAAAAGTGTACCGCTGCTTTAAATTCAGGAACAGCAGCTAGCCAATGGGATGCTGCAGAATGTGCTGGAATCTGGGCTGGGAAGCCTTTATCGGGAACTGCTGGGCTGGGAATTCCCCCCTTTTCCTGCAAGGAGCACGGGCTGAAGAGCTCCCTCCCTCCCTCTCCAGTCGTAAGCACTATTATGTGGTTGGGTCACCCTTTATTTCTAGGGGGGATGTTTTATTTCCATGTTAAAATTAGGTAATGCTGCTTGAGTTCAGAAAACTAAGCAGTTACAAGTTTTGGTTTCATTAAAGTTATGCCCTTTTTGATGGTCAATAAAGAAAAATAATATATAGTTATTTTATTTTCGTATGTTAAACCAATAAATTGCCGCGGCCATTATTTGCCAAACTTTTGGTTGGGTATGTTTATTTGGTTGTATCTGGAGCATGTGATGGTGGGAATGAGTGTGGCCTACAATCTCAATGCTTTGTTTATATTTCATGTGTGAGGTTTACTACCACTTTAATCCTCTGTCTACCGGCATGGACCATGTAGGTAGTTTGTGTTGTGTTTTTTTAATGGAATGTATTATTATTTGATAAGAATGTATGACTTTTTTTAATGCTAAATTAGACAACTATAAATCTGAAAGCATGAATTTTTTGTATTTACACTTTTTTTGTAAATTCAAATTATAACATCGTACACCGGCAGGGTCCATCGGACCCATGTTGCTCTTCAATGGTTTTTCTGTAATGACTTATCAAGTCACATGATTATTTTACTGCACTTTGTGAGCCATTTTCAGTCTGCAAGTTAGGACATGTTTCTGCATCTTAGGACTTGCTTGCTTTTGAAGATTTGGTGGTGTCGTTTCATCATGGCTCGCAAATGCCTCAGTAATGAAAAAAATACATCAGATTACGAGCCATCGGATGACGAAAATGAAATAGATGACATCCTTGTAGAAGACAACTCGGATTCTGATGATAGCACCGTGACAGGACCTTCCACCCAAACTGATTTGCCATCTTCACCTGCGAAGAGAACTACCGTATTTACTATGCGGGTGTATACCGGGAAATGTCAAGACCAAGGAAGGGAAGTGAATCAGGGGGAGCGAGTGGTAATGTATTTGACTCAAGGAATATTACTTTCTAGAAGAAACATCACTTGTGATAACTTCTTCACAAGCCTGCAGTTAGCTAAAAAATTACAGGAGAACAAAAAATCACAGTTGTTGGAACAATTCGTAAAAAAAAAAAAAAAAAACTGCCCCAAGAATTGGTGACCACAAATAAAGGAAGGCCCGGATTCACAAAGCACTTGCGCCGACGTATCTTGAGATACGCCGCGTAAGTGTATATATGCACTGTTGTATCTATGCGCCGTGCCCACAAACTGAGATACGCCTAAAAATAGGCTTCATCCGACCGACGTAACTTGCCTATGCGCATATTTACGCTGGTCGCATGTGGCGCTCCCATTGATTTCCTATTCAAATATGGAAATGAGGGAGATACGTCGATTCACGAACGTACTTGCGCCCGGCGCATAATATAGGCACTTTGCGTAAGTCGTACGTCCGGCGTAAAGTTATTCCCCATATATGAGGCGCAACCCATGCAAAGGTATGGACCAGGGAACACAAGCCATCGTATCTTTGTCGTTTACGTTGTACGTGAATATGACTAGGCGTAGGTTACGTTCACGTCGTAGGCAGTGATCCGGCGTATCTTAGGGAGTAGTTCCGACGTGATTCTGAGCATGCGCACGAGATGCGTCCACGGGACGGCGCATGCGCCGTTCGTTATTCTTATCTTTATGGCGCTTGGCCCATCATTTGCATGGGGTCACGCCTCATTTGCATGGCTCACGCCCACTTCCACTTACGACGACTTACGCATAAGAAACCCATCGCAGATTTGGTGGCAAGTGCTTTGTGAATTCGGTGCTTGCCTCTCTGCGCTGCGTCGGCGTAGCGTAAAGAAGATATGCTACGGCGGCATAAATATGCGCCGATGTATGTGAATCCGGGCCGAAATGTCTACTTTACTCTGTTTGGTTTCCAGAAAGAAGTGATGATTGCATAGTACTGTCCCAAGAAAAACAAATTTGTTACCCTCTTGAGCTATATGCATTCCCAACCTACTGTTTAAAACCGAGAAGACTTAGATAATTCAGTCATACAATGAAACAAAAGGAGGCGTTGATACGTTGGATCAGTACTAAATGAATGACTAGAAGGTGGCCAATGGTTATATTTTATAACATGTTGGATGTTAGTTCTGTGTTATTTTCCTTTCTTTTCTGGAGTTATAGTTGGCACTGTAAAGTCCATATATTTTTGTCACTTTGCTTCTCATCCCTGTAAGGCCTCATACACACGACCGAGTTTCTCAGCAAAAACCAGCAAGAAACTTGCTGGGAGAAATTTTTTTGCAGAGGAAACCGGTCGTGTGTACATTTTCGTTGAGGAAACTGTCGAGAAACTCGGTGAGCCAAAAAGAGAGCATGTTCTCTATTTCCTTGACGGGAATGGAGAAAATTGGCTTGTCGAGTTTCTCGACAGCCTGACAAGGAACTCGACGAGGAAAACGATGTGTTTCGTCCGTCGAGTTTCTCGGTCGTGTGTACGAGGCCTGACTGCTACATCTGCAAGAGAGCTTGTTCTTTTGAAAAACAACAGATTTACTGGCTAGATCACTAGGGGAAAATAAAGGAACAAAAGCTAAAAAATAAAATTAATGCAGCCTTGCTTTTGGGTTCAACACCTCTATAATCTGCTTTCCTCCTTGAAATTCATGTGCAAGCACCAATAATCTTGGACAATTAAAATTGCTTAACAAAGGCAAACTAGAGAGCACTGTAAAACATTTTATGTCACCCTTGGCCATCTCAGTGTGTTATAAAACACAAGCTCTTTATTAGAAAGAATGATTATCCCTGGCCGTGGCAATTAAACAATGCATATTACAATTAAATTAACAGCCCAAAGACCATTTCACCAATCACAAAATATTAAAATACCATTGGGATTACATTTTATCAGCAAAACGCAGACTATAGCTTCCATGCCAAAAAATAATAATGAAATCTGATTTACCAAAGTATTGGTGTTTTCCACAGGACTTGTAGCTATTTTTATTAAACCAATTAAAGCAAAAAAAAAAAAATACAAATAAATTGCCAAATAAAAAAGCTTTTACTGCAATATTCACCCTTAATGCAGAGATTTTCCAATTCTTATTTTTAATTGACAAAAGACCCCGGCAGTCTGGTGATGAGCTTCATTTAACCCACTTTCTCTGAGCCCAAGTCATTCTGGTCCCACCCCAGCCTTTTGCTTGAATGTGAGTGAAGAAGCAGAACATAGATAAATTTCTCTCTCTATCATTCTGCTTTCTCTGCCTATTAGCATGCTTCTTCCCAACACATTAACTGATTGGCTTCTTGTGCTGTTTCTTCTATCACACTCCAGCTGTGCTGTAAAAGCCATGCAAGAAGCTGATAGCAGGTCAAATTCAGGTACTTCAACTTGCAATGCTTGCATTTACAAAATGAATTAAATGATGTATTGACCCTTTAACTGCTGCCACCATAAGAGCCGGTTCACACTAGGGCGACACGACTTCCAGCACGACTTTCAGAGGCGACTCCGACACGACTTGAGGATGAACCACAGGGCGATCTGGGGCGATTTACAACACGACTTGAAGTCGTCTCCAGGACAGGAGACTTTCCAGTGGCCAATAAAACAACAATCAGCTCTGGGAGAGGGAGGGGGAGGGAGGGGGGCAGGAGAGATTTGCCTGAGAAATGTATGTTATCTTCCTGGAAAGTAGCTTCAGATAAGACATCCGACTTCTGAGGCGACTTCCATTGAAATCAATGGGTACAAATCGCCTACAAGTCGGATTGAAGTAGTACAGGAACCTTTTCTGAAGTCGGATCGCCTTGAGTCGTGTTAACACAGCTCCCATTCACTTCCATTGTTTTTCTCTACAGCGCGACTTGGGACGACTTGAGGCGACATGAAGTCGGATCGCAAGTCGCCCCAGTGTGAACCGGCTCTAAGTGTATCAGGATGTAAACAAACTCGTGGCTGCAATAGCAGCTGCGGCTTTGTTTACATTTCAATGAGCCAGCTCCGTGCTCTCCAGCAGAAGTCATTTGGGTGGCTATAAAGTCCAGAGCAGGCTGTACTTGATCTGTTAAGGCAGAGTACAAAGAAAGCACTAGGGGTCTAATAGACCTCTCATGTCTCTATAAAGAGGACCTGTCACTTGTCAGCCCCCTTTGTGATAAGTCCCCACACATTTGTAAACAAGATCAGAGAAGACAGGATGAAGCAGCCTTTTTATACAATGCAGAGCATTAACCCATTTGGTTCCAGTCAGTATAACAAGTATGCTTTGCTGCATATACAGACTGATTTTACTGTTGTGCGTTTAGTAACACTTTAATGCACAGAATACATTAAGGTAAAAAAAAAATTCTGCCTTTACAACCACTTTAAATATCCCAATCATTTGGAAAGCTCCAAAATACTCTGATGTAAATTCACAAAAGTGTATTTTTATTTTCATCTAAAGCCTCGTACACACGACCGAGGAACTCGACGGGCGAAACACATCGTTTTCCTCGTCGAGTTCCTTGTTAGGCTGTCGAGGAACTCGACAAGGCAAGTTTCTCCATTCCCGTCGAGGAAATAGAGACCTTGCTCTCTTTTTGGCTCGTCAAGTTTCTCGACAGTTTCCCCGACGAAAATCTACACACGACCGATTTCCTCGGCAAAAAAATATCTCCCAGCAAGTTTCTTGCTGGTTTTTGCCGAGAAACTCGGTCGTGTGTACGAGGCTTAAGAAGAAATTTCTCATTGGCTAATTCACAAGTTTGCATGCCCCTCGTCAACAGTGCAAATGTTACATGCAGAATTTTTATTTAAAAAATTCCCACACAAATTAATTCTCTTTAAAGCGGATGTGCCATGGGAACAAAATATTAAAAGCCAGCAGTTACAAATACTGCAGCTGCTGACTTTTAATATTAGGACACTTACCTGTCCTGGAGTCCAGCGCCGTCCGCAGCAGAGGACGAGCGATCGCTCGTCACTCTGCTGCTCCCCCCGCCATCCACGCTGAGGGAACCAGGAAGTGAAGCGCTGCGGCTTCACTGCCCGGTTCCCTACGGCGCATGCGCGAGTCACGCTGCGCCCGCCGATTGGCTCACACGCTGTGTGCTGGGAGCCGAGTGTTCCCAGTACACAACGGGCGACAGACGGGATGTGACGGAATGCCCGTCTTTCGCCCGTAGCGTGTGGCCGGAAGTGGGTGCAAATACCTGTCTTTAGACAGGTATCTGCACCCCCCTCCCCCTGAAAGGTGTCAAATGTGACACCGGAGGGGGGGCGGGTGCCGATCAGCGGGACTCCACTTTAGGGTGGTGAACCGCTTTAAAACATCAGCGATAATTGCGGCGTTCAAAGAGATGTCAAGTCAAGCTTTACTGTCATTCTACTACACGTGAGAACATACGGTAGAACTAAATGTTGTATCTCACAAGGCCGCAGTGCTCCATATGAATTAAACATAGTTATAAATATACAAAGAACAAAACAGGTGTCTATTGAGGGTAGCAAAAAGAGTAGCCCCCTTGAGATGGTGATAAATATAGTCTCTTGAGAAATAGAGGCTTTCAAAAACGAAATAAAAAAACATGTTTAACCACTATGCAATATTTATGTTGGTGAACTGAAGATTTTCTGAGAAAAAATATCATGAGGTAAAATAAAAATAAAAATTGTTATTTAGTTATAGCAAAGGAGACTGTTATAGGCTGAACATTCCATCTGAAAGAAATATGGGCTATGTTAGCAAATACTGTTAAGTTGATAAGAATATTGGCTTTCCAGCATCTGCGAGCCTACCATGTTAATTGCTGATAAACAGAAGTAGGATTTATGTTATCTAAATGTACCAGGTGCACAAAGACAATGCTGGTAACCGGTACTAATACAACGGCGTTCTGTATCATCCACATAGCACTGTGTGTGTGGCTCCTATTCATTAGATTTAATGACGACAGATCACCTCCATGATGGGAGCATGCAACGTTCCTCGAGCATTTTCCATACTCTTGGAAAGCAGCGTAATACTGCACACATGGGAGAGATCGCCAGGAACTCATCAAAGAAGACTACAATTTTATTACAGCCTTTAATTGGTACATAAAACTTCTGCAACCCATAGAAGCCAGGTTGTCTTTATCATGAACATACTGTTATGTGAATGGATGGGTCCAATTATAATGATCAGAAACATACGTGCCAACTTAAGTGCAACCCAAACTTTTTTTTTTTTTCGACTCTAAGGCTAACTCCACGTTTAAGACCATTTTACACCCTGTCTGTCACTGTTATCACTGGTACACAAGTTCGGTGATCACCACACTTGTAGCCCATTTGACAATTCCTCCAGCTCTCCAACGGACAGTCCATAACTGGATACAAACATAGAGCTGGAGGAAGAGCCAGCCGGAGCCTTGTACTGCACCCACAATCCCCTAAACGTTGCAATGCTTTTCAGGCTCATTTTCTAAAAAATACTTAATGCACATTTTCTTCTGCTAATACAGTAGATGTGCATTTACTATTTGTTTTGCAAAGGTGGACTTTTGCAATTTCCTTTTTCTTTTTATTGTAGTGTTACTGGAAACTGAAATACAACAGCTGATGATAGGTAACTGCACACAATTTTAAAACTGACCCCCAGGCCGATATAAAAAAAAAAATAGCAGGGTTCAGCAGGAACCCGCCAGGATTCAATCCGTTCATGGGCAGGCTGAGAGTACCAAGTTGATTGATCATTCAAATTGGGTACAACCAGCCTGCCAGATTCTCTTGCGATTATCTCTAGCGGTTATAGCAGCTGCTAGCGAAAATCACAAGAGAATCCGAGACCCTGGGGGTTATTTACTAAAGGCAAATCCACTTTGCACTACAAGCTGCAATAAATATTCCATTTAATGATTTTATAAACACATACCTGCGTTAACTGGTGTTGTTTTACATATGCATTAAAGAAAGCTCAGCATTAGGAAAAATGTGATCTCAATTTGTATTTACTTTTTTTTCAGCAAATTGTTTAATAGTATAAAAGACAATACAACTTTTGTAACCTTGATGGGTAATTAAGAATGAAAAAAAATGACAATACGTTAAAGGTCACTTGTTTTATCTGGATCGTGACGTCATTAAAAACGATACAAGCATCCAGTATTCTTTTCTGAATTAATCTGATATTTTCCACTTGAGGCAGCATATGATCAGCCTTTATTCTGACTCTTCTGTCAGTATGTTCATGCTTATCATCTCAGTTACAATTTTCCCTGTTTTTGCATACAGCACAATAAAAGCTACCTACCTCCCATAGAGAGACGTGCACAGCAGTGATTAATCAGTCCCTGCCAGAGAAGGGGTTGTATAACATTAACCCTAGTCAAAGAGGCAGCTGTATGGCGGTTCCTTCTAATTGCCTACTGCCATACATCCAATGTGTGATGCTTTCAGGCTTTTCTCCGACTTGGTTCTCCTATTGACAAAGCAAGCACATACAGCGAGCAGCCAGTGTACAGAGGAACCTGAATATATTGTCTTCACAGATTAGTTTACTACTATTAAGGCCCCATTCAAATGGCTGATTTGGGCCGTGCGCCACCAAGATCAGAGTTTGGACATAAACTGTCGGCATCCACGAACACTCATCTACCCTTAAAGTGGAATTAAACACAAAATTACAATTTTTGCGAGCAGGCAGGCTACTAATCACAGAATTGATATGTAATGTACCTCTCTCTAAAAAAAATCTCCTAACCCCTAATTCCCCAAAAACTTGGGGCACTGTGTAAAAATCTACATAAAAAGCAGAATGCAATGGTTTGCAAATCTTATAAAGTCACTGATATGATTGGGTATAAAAAGAGCATCCTAGAGAGTCAGAGGGGTTGATTTACTAAAGGCAAATAGAATGTGCACTTTTCAAAGTGCAGTTGAACTTTGCAAGAGCAGTTGCTCCAGAGCTTAGTAATTGAACAGGAGCTCTGACTTCCATCATCCAATCGTGTGGAGGCAAAAATATGTATTTTTTTTCCTTGCACGTGATTGGGTATTCTTTGCAAAGTGAAGCTTTACCTCATTTACTAAGCTCTGGAGCAACTGCACCTGCACTTTGCAAAGTGCTCAGTCTTTTTTCATTCACTCAGAAGTAATGGTGGGCAGAGGTTCACCAAGCTGTATCTAAAAAAATTGTCAATTTCAGAATAATTTTCCTCAATGTAAAATTGCAAAAACTATAAATACAAGCATACACCACTTTTAAGTACACAATGGGGTTTATTTACTAAAGCTGGAAAGCGCAAAATTAGGCTCACTTCTGCACAGAAATCAATGAGCTTCCAGGTTTTATTGCCAAAGTTTAATTGAACAAACTGGGGTTAAAAGCTCATTGGTTTCTATGCAGAAGTGAGCCAGATTTTGCGCTTTCCAGCTTTAGTAAATAAACCCCATTGTGTACTAAAAAGTCGGATATGCCTGTATATCATCATATACAGTACATAATATCATCAAAAGATTCTGAGAATCTAGAGAAATTTCTTCACACAAGGGACAAGGCCCAAATTCAACATTGGATGCCCGTGACCTTCAGACACTGAGGCCCCGTACACACGTCCGAGGAACTCGACGGGCAAACAACATCGTTTTGCTCGTCAAGTTCCTTGTGAAGCCGCCGAGGATCTCAGCGAGCCAAGTTTCCCCGTAGACTAACGAGGAAATAGAGATGTTCTCTGTTTGGCCCGACGAGATCCTCGTTGGTTTCCTCGGCTGAAAGTGTACACACGGCCAGGTTTCTCGGCAGAATACAGCTCCGATCGAGTTTCTGGCTGAATTCTGCCGAGAAACTCGGTCGTGTTTACGGGGCGTCAGACGGCACTGTTTTAAAAACAGTCATGATTCTGTGATGGATATCACCGCATGGGCTCACGGATACTTTCAAAAATCACTGTCTGTGAACACGGTTCATTGTGTCATCCAAAAATACAAGGTAAAGCTCTATCATGCAAAGAGGAAACCTAAACATGATCCAGAAATGCTGCTGTCTTCTGTGGATCAAAGCTCATTTAAAATGGTCTGTTGCAAAGTGAAAAACTGTTTCATGTTTAGAGGAATCCAAATTTGGCAACTAGCGCATTGTCCTCCAGACTAAAGAGGAGAGGGACCTTTTGGCTTGTTATCAATGCTCAGTTCAAAAGCCTGCATCTCTGATGGTAGGGGGGTGCATATGGAATGGACAACTTGCAAATCTGGAAAGCCACCATCAATGCTGAAAGATATATCCAGGTTTTAGAGTAGCTTATCCAGATGACATTTTTTTTCAGCGTGACAACGCTAAACCGCATACTGCATCTAAGACAACAGCATGGTTTTGTAGTAGAGGAGTCTGGGCGCTTAACCTCCCTGTCGGTAAATCCGAGCGTGACTCGGGGTTGGTTTTCAATGCTAAGATCGGTATCCCCGAGTCACGCTCGGGGTGGACGTGCAGCGGCGCGGCTTACCTTTCGCTGGATCCACAGGCAAGTTACTCACCTTGTCCCTGGATCCAGCGATGCCACCCCGCTGTGAGAGCGAGCGGGACCTCCTCGCTCGATTCACAGTCTCCCCGTGTGCTGCCGATCTCCGTTCCCTGCGACGTTACGACGCACGGGAGCGGAGAACGGCGCCAAATTCAAAAAAGTAAACAAACACTTTACATACAGTATACTGTAATCTTATAGATTACAGTACTGTATGTAAAAAATACACACCCCCTTGTCCCTAGTGGTCTGCCCAGTGCCCTACATGTACTTTTATAAAAATAAAAAATGTCATTTCTGCCTAAAAACTGTAGATTGTCCAAAAGTGTCCCTTTGCCCTGGTTCACACTGGGTACGATTTGGAACGATTTGAGATGCGATTTGACATGTCAAATCGCTTCTCAAATCGGCGGCAATTGTCGGCAATGGCACTGTCCTAATCAGTGCGACGCCGCATCTGCGATTTCAAAAAGTAGTTCCTGTACTACTTTTTGCGATTTCGGGCCGCGATTTACATTAAATCGCGGCAAAATCGCAGCCGCGAAATTGCGGTAAAATCGCGCATTTTACCGCGATTTTGAATTCGCAGCAGTGTGAACCTAGGCTGAATGTCAAAAATGGTTTTAGATCAGCTAGAAAACAGCGATAATAAATTATAATCACTTGCAGAAATGTGCGATAGCGATTTGTGGGGAAATTCGTCATACAAAATAAAAAATTATGACAGCGACAATTCTGCAACTGAGCACATTTCAGTGATTTTGAGTTGATTACATTATTGAATAATTTTTATTATAATTATATTATTATTTGTTATAATTATTTATAATTATTTATTATATTATCATTTATAATTTTGTTTTAAAAAAAAAATCATACCCGGGATGCCTACTACACTCTTGCTTGGTCAGATTTAAGTAAGTTATTTCTAAAAATTACAGGCCTACAGTATAAAACGCCAAATTTCCTTGCAAAATAATTGTACCGCTTTTGGTACGTAATTCCAGACAGAATCATACCGCCAGGGAGGTTAACTGGCCTGCCTCACGTCTAGACCTTTAACCAATTAAAATATTTGGGGCATCTTAAAACGCAAAATATGACAAAGAAGACTGTTGCACAGGCCTATATCAGGGAAGAATGGGACAACATTTCTCCCCCAAAACTGGTCTCTTCAGTTCCCTGACATTTACAGTGTTGTTAAAAGAAGAGGTGATGGTAAACATGGCCCTGTCCCAACTTTGTTGCCACTACCTTTTTTTCTTAAAATTTCAAATTTTCTCTCTCCAAACATTTGATATGTTTTCTATTTTTAATTGTGAATAAAATATTGGTTTATGAGATTTGTAAATGATTGTATTCTGTTTTTATGTAAATTGTACACAGTGGGGATGATTTACCAAAACGGGAGAGTGCAAAATCTGGTGCAGCTCTGCATATAAACCACTTTACATTTTAGTAAAATTACAGGGTGATGTGTCATTACAATGCATCGTTTCACTCCTTCACAGGGCACACCAGAAACTGTGCAGTAATGCACACTGCTTGTGTGAATGGGCCCTATGACATGAAAAGAACAATCCTGGTGTCTAGTTTGTCAAGCATGGCAGTATTTGGTAAGCCAAGGTGGTTATATTTAACCACGGGACCTTATGTGGTCCACGTTGTTAGATGGAAATTATACGCTAGGATTTAAAATAAAATGTTCACGGAGGCAAGTCAGCTATGCTCATGACCTGATATGAGCCTTTTAAAATGTGACACACGCTCTACTGGGCACAAGTCTGTTGGGCATGATTAGAAAAAGACAAGTTTTGTTCTTTATAAAGAATAACCATTCTGCTCATAAAAATAGTAGCAAACATGTAATAAAAAAAAGGCACATTTCAAAATATTAAACATACATCAGAAAAAATAAAAATAAACAAATTATATATATATATATATATATATATATATATATATATATATATATATATATATATATATATATATATATACATATATATATATATATATATAAATATATATAAATATATTATACGTATATAGATACTGTAGATATATTATACATATATAGATAGATAGATATATTATATACATATATATATACATAAAATATTATGTGTCAAAATCTTTAGCTATAAAGTTGCACAAGGGGCTGCAACAATTAAAAAACAGAATTTATATGGGGTAATGAGGCTTGCAAAATCTACTTCTATGTTCCACAGTCACATCCTTTTGACATCTATTATGAATAGCAATAAGTACAACATTTTTATTTTATTGATATCCCTTTAAAAAGGTGAAAATGTCATAAGTTCATAAAATAAATGCAAAAGTAGCTGTACAGTGTAGGGTTGATTTACTAAAGGCAAATAGACTGTGCGCTTTGCAAAGTACAGTTGCACTCTGCAAGAGCAGTTGCTCCAGAGCTTAGTAAATGAGCAGAAGCACTGCTGATTTCTATCATCCAATCATGTGCAAGCAAAAAAAATTTTTTTTCTATTTTCCTTGCACATGATTGGGTATTCTTTGTAAAGTGGAGCTTTACCTCATTTACTAAGCTCTGCAGCAACTGCACTTTGCAAAGTGCACAGCCTATTTGCCTTTAGCTTTAGAGCACCTTTTGCTTTGATTTACTAAAGCTACTTCGGGCAACCTGAACAAGGTTCGAACTCTTCCCCACTATACTGTACACTAGGGATGAGCTCCGGCGTGCTCGCACAGTCCACGTGCAGAGCCCGCCAGGAAGTCAGCACTGCGCTGCGCTAACCACAGGCAGGGAGACATTTTGCGTTCTCTGCAGCCGAGCATTGCCACAATGTCTTCCTGCCTGTGATTAGCGCAGCGCCGTGCAGACTTCCTGGTGGGCTCTTCACGTGGAGTGTGCGAACACGCCGGAGCTCATCCCTACTGTACAACATAGCTTGTGCTGGAGTTGGATAAAAAAAAAAGAATAAATAGTATTATCAATGTGCTGAAGAGAGATCATCATGATGTAAATCTTATGAAAGTGTGTTAAACTAGTCTATTAATGTCTACCAAAAATTTCCCATAAGAATATTTATATATATATATATATATATATATATATATATATATACACACACACATACATATATACAGTGAGTAAAATAGGTATTGAGCACGTCACCATTTTTCTAGGCAATATATAGCTTCGCCTATACCCGCCATAGTAATTCATGCACCCGGCATCCTGAAAGAGGCTTGGCACATGGATAGGGAGGGCAGTGGAAGTGTTGGGGGGGGGGGGGGCGGCGCCCGTGCGCCCACAATGCACGGGCCGTGCTACAACAAAGGGTTGCAAAACTTACGTGGATTTTGCTGCACTTCTTGATTAACTAAAAGAGGTTCAATGAAGTTGAACTTACTTTATCCAATAATACCTCATTATTATTATTTATTTATTTTATTTATTTATCTGCGTTTAAAGTGAGTACAGGTTCACTTCAGTGAAAAATTGTACTGCTTTAGTAAATCACCCCCACTGAGTGACTAATACAGAGATACCAGATAAAGCAGGTTATTGTTGGTTAGCAATTTGCACACTTCCCTTGATTGCTCATTGAGGATAGTCTAGAATAACAAATTGGGGAAGAAAATGCTCAGAGCGAGGCAATGTAGCAATAAGTGTCTGAGCCGTTTGTCAGAAGAAGAATTGCTCTCACCGACCTTCAATGGCTGGGCTAAGCATGGTGGGAGTTCAGACATACTACAGTGACACATGAGTACACTTTAAAGGGAGGCACTGGCACTCGGATGCTTCCATTTATTTCCGTGCTGGAACAGCTGAGAAACAATAGTATTTGGCAAAAAGTCATAAATGTACCGTGTGCAATCTAGTCATAAACTAGAACTAAACTAGTAGTATTCCCAATATTACCTGCACAGTATATCTGTATTGTTGCCATTTCATAACTAACACTAAAAAGATCACTCTGTTCCCTTCATGCAATTGTATTGTTTAACGACATAGTTCACAATTAGAAAAAAAAAAATCATAAATGCACCCATATTAATAAAAAACAAAGGGCATTTATTACATTTTTCAACTGAAGCCTGCAGTGAATTGCAACCATGATTGGTGCATCACACAATTTCATTTCTGCATGTCAGTCCCGACTTCGGGGGCAATTTGCCGCAAGATCACTTTTATCGGTGGAGGGAGAGGCCCCCCCCCGCCGTACTCCGGTGCCCTCTGCCACTTACCAGAGCCTCCGGCAGCGGCAGAGGCGATCGGATCCTGTCCCCTGCTTGGCTGGCTGCCCAGTAAGGGGAAGATGGCCCCCACCTGGCTCCATACCATTACGGGGCGGAAGCAACGTCAAAATGTCACTTCCGCCCACAGCTCCTAAAAGGGAACCCCCCCCAAATGTCATTTTTATATTTTTTTATTGCATTTTAGTGTAAATATGAGATCTGAGGTCTTTTTGACCCCAGGTCTCATATTTAAGAGGTCCTGTCATGCTTTTTTCTATTACAAGAATGTTTACATTTCTTGTAATAGGAGTAAAAGTGACACTTTTTTTTTTTAAAGAACAGTGTAGAAAAAAAAAGTTAAATAAAATCACAAAAAAGTAACGCCCCCTGTACCGCCGAGCTCGCGTGCAGAAGCGAGCGCATACGTGAGTAGCTCCTGCATAAGAAAATGGTGTTCAAATCACACATGTGAGGTATCACTGCGATCGTTAGAGCGAAAGCAATAACTCTAGCCCTAGACCTCCTCTGTAACCTGTAGAATTTTTAAGGGTAAAAGAATTAGAGATGTTTAAGGGTAAAAGTTTGTCGCCATTTCACAAGCGGGCGCAATTTTGAAGCGTGACATGTTGGGTATCAACTTTCTCAGTGTAATATCTTTCACAATATAAAAATAAATTGGGCTAACTTTACTGTTGTTTTATTTTTTAATTAAAAAAAGTGTATTTTTTAAAAAAAAAAGTGCACTTGTACGACTGCTGTGCAAATACAGTGTGGCAGAAAGTATTGCAACGACCGCCATTTTATTCTCTAGGGTGTTAGAAAATAAATATAATGATTGGGGGCTCTAAACATTTCTAGCAAAAAAAAAAAATTTTAACTTGTAAACAACAAGTTTGAAAAATAGGCCTGGTCCTTAAGTGGTTAATAAAAAAAATAAAAGTAAAAAAACTGCGGTTTACTACCGCTTTAGGCTCACTGCACATATAACAATCCGAGTGGATACAATTCTGTAGGCCTCATGCACACAGACACAGAAAAATGTCAGGGACGTTTTGCTTTTTTTCACTCCTCTGAATGCATTTGAATGATAGCAATTGTCTCCTGTATGTCCCAGTCACACTTCAATGCAGCCTTGCAGTGTGCTGCGATAAAATGCCGACATGCTGCATTTTATTGCAGTGCACTGGCCTGAATCGCACCGCAATGTCCAGCACATTGCCAGACATTGCAGTGAAAAACGCTTTGTACACTTAAAAAAAAAAAAAAAGGGGGGCTAAATTACACCCCACACTGCTCCCTTGCGGGCCGGTAACGCAGAGCGGCTAGAAAACCGAGTCACTCTGGCTGCTCTGCAATTTAGTGGGGTGAACTTGCTCCTTAGACTTTAGCACATTCCACAAGAACTCCCTATGTGTACTTTTCCACCCTGTGGTCTGACTGTAAAGTTGATATACACTGTTAGGCCCCTTTCACACGGTGCAGATCGGTAATGATCCGCTCCTTGCACCTCCGCTTGCTCAGCGGGGATCGATCCGTTGATCCCCGCTGAGCCGGCGGATGACAGGGCGGTCCCCGCACACTGTACAGGGACCGCCCTGTCTTTTCTCTGCTCTCCCCTATGGGGGGATCGGATGAACACGGGCCTTCTGTCCGTGTTCACCCGATCCGATCCGCCAGACGGATGGAAAAGTAGGTTTTTCCTCCGTCACACTTTGGCGGATCGGAGCGGGTCGGATGTCAGCGGGCATTTCACCGTTGACATCTGCGGCTCCATAGAGGAGCACGGAGCGCCCGTTCAGGTCCGCAAAAATAACTGACAGGTGGACCTGAACGGGCGCTCCGTGTGAAAGAGCCCTTACTTGTCGACAACTGTATTGTCTAAGCTAGCTACTCTTGTATAGGGTTCTGTGGAACACAAGAGTTCCTCCAGGGGTGGCTAGGGGTTTCCTGAACTGTGGCTGACTGACCTCCCATATAAAGATGGTGCCTGTATAGACGCTAGTTGGCAAAGCTAGCAGCATGACCCAATTACCTTTTTAGTTGTCTGTAACCAGCATTACCAACATTCGAAACGCATCGAGATGATGTGGATATTAAAGTGAAAAAAGATTTGTGAACCCGATTTAAAAACGACTGAATGTGGTGCTATATGCGTTTTTCTTATATATTTAATAAATCTGTTGATTTTATATAAAGAGTAGATATAGTGTGAAAATAGCGAAAATGTATTTGTACTCTCTGTGCCCTGAGCCCACCCTATTTTGAAGCCTATGAGGCCCCGTACACACGGTCGGACAAAACCGATGAGAATGGTCCGACGTACCATTTTCATCGGTTCACTGCTGAAGTGGCCTGATGGTCTGATGTGCGTACACACCATCAGTTCAAAATCCGATCGGGTCAGAACGCGGTGACGTAAAACACACGATGTGCTGAAAAAAACGAAGTTCAACGCTTCCAAGCATGCGTCGACTTGATTCTGAGCATGCGCGGGTTTTGAACCGATGCTTTTCTGTACTAACCATCGGTTTGGTCCGATCGGGCAGCGGTCCATCGGTTCGGTTTTGAAGCATGTTTTAAAATTTTGGACCGAAAGAAAAACAGACTGATGGGCTGTACACACCGCCGGTTTGGTCCGATGAAACTGAACTTCGGTTCATTCTCATCGGTTCGGTCCGACCGTGTGTACGGGGCCTTACAGCCTCTCGCTTTAATCAGGTGCTTCAAAAAACACACCCCTGCCCACCCCCCACCATAGGAATTCATGTGCCCAGCGTCCTGAAAGGGGCTGGGCACATGGATAGGGAGGGTGGCGCCACAATGCACAGGCCGACACTTATTACCATTAAAACAAATACATTTATTGAATGAAATAGTGAAAATATTATAGATGTATTCCAAAGAGGGGGTTCATATTTAGTACAGTTCTGCACCAGGACACAAAAAATCTATACATGCAGACAAATAAATCTACAAACATGTAAATGATCATTCAGGCGTGCTGTACAAAGGATGACAGCGCCAAAAAACACTAATGATGTGCAAAGTTCAGCAAACTGATTTCAGATTACAGGAAGTCACCAACCTTCTACAGTAAAGATCACACACCCATATTTCAATCTGCATTTCCCCCCGTGTGCAATTTTAACAGACAGACGTTTAAAAAGTCAGAAGTAAAATGAATAAGTACTACAAATATCCTGAACCGTGTGCCAAACTGTACATACCTTAAATGTTAGATGGAAGAACATTTCAAAAACTCGGGCTGGAAAGAACACAGCAGCCAGCCAATGGGTTTAAAAGCCGTGCTGTTAATAGAATCTCCTGGTCTCTGGCTCCCTAAAAGTGTGCGCTGTTTCCTACATCAGACATCCTGGCTCCCTAATTATATATTAATGTGTTCACCACTGCATTATCCTATATAGCTTACTTATAGGTAAAATGTTCATGCTTTTATGTGCTTGGTAAATACAAAAACCTCCAATCGGGTGCAGACATAGCATTATATAATAAATACCATTTCTATATTTTTGACATGCACACCAATAAGGATTAATGTTCCCTCACATCTCAGACCGCCTTCCGCCACATAATCAGGCAAAAGTGTGGACAGACTATCAACAATACTAAATTTTGTCACCTCATAATAACGCATTTCTGCCAGTGATTACTACGATAAATTGTCATCACTGTTTAGGCTATACACATAGGGCTCGTTCACACCAGCTTGCATGCATCATGTGCCATATAATGTGGTGGGAAGGGTATTTTAAATGCATCGTAAAGTTAGCTTTTTTTCTAACTGTTAGGCCCTTCACATGGTCGGGCAGTTCAGGTCCGCCTGTCAGTTTTGTCGGTGGACCTAAACGGCCGCTCCATGCAATCCTATGGAGCATCGGAAGTCAGTGGAGACATGTCCGCTGACATCCGACCCGATCCAATCCGCCAAAATCAGACGGATGGCGATACGTCCTCATCCGTCCATGGCGGGGCGTATCGGGTGAGATCTGATGAAAACGGACAGAATCTCTCCAGGAGCGGCGCTGCTCAAACCCCTCCCCGCTCAGTGAGCAGAGAGGGACTTGTCATCCGCCGGCTCAGCGGAGATCAGCAGAGAGATCTCCCGCTGAGCTGGCAGACTCCTGTGAAAGAGGCCTTAATGTTACAAAAAACATTTCATTCAACTCTGTGCTTCACAGCGCATGGTGATGGGCTGCAGCTACATTTGGTGTCATGCAACAAAATGCAGACATTCTGAATTTTTATGCAGCACATCGCAAGGCACCTCAACACAGCCTTGTGGTTTGAACAGGGCACACAGAAAACAATAGTTTTCTAGGTGCCCTTGTGTTGTGTTCTCTGTTGATTTATACAGATCAATGCATCTCAATGGACATGGTCATTCAATAAGGCATCTGCAACAGATTTGTGACATTTTCATTACCAGTATTTACACGTGGGAGGGTTCCTCCATCCAACTCGCTTACGTAGATGGAGGAATCATTTTTTTAAATCAAGCCTTTTTACTAGTGATCTAAATTGTGATTTAAAATTGACTTGAGTTAAATCAAATCCACCCTGTTCTGTTCTAGTTAAAAACTGAGGCCCAGATTCACGTAGGAGATACGACGGCGTATCTCCAGATACGCCGTCGTATCTCTGAGTGTGAGGCGTCGTATCTTGGCACCTGATTCAAAGAATCAGATACGCCAGAATTTGTATAAGATACGACCAGCGTGCCGCTAGGGGCGTGTACGCTGATTTACGCCTAGCAATATGTAAATCAGCTAGATACGCCTATTCACAGAAAGTACGCCCGGCCGTCGCAATACAGATACGCCGTTTACGTAAGGCTTTTTCCGGCGTTAAGTTATTCCTGCTCTATGAGGCGTAGATAAGGCGTACCAATGTTAGGTATGGACATCGGAACAGCGTCAAATTTTCCGGTGATTACGTTGTTTGCGTAAGTCGTTTGCGAATAGGGCTGTGCGTCATTTACGTTTACGTCGAAAGCATCGGCTTTTTGCGGGTTAATTTGGAGCATGCACACTGGGATACTTTCACATGCGCCGTTCGTAAAAAGCGTAATTTACGTGGGGTCACAAGAAATTAACATAATACACGCCCACATGTTCCACATTTGAATTAGGCGGGCTTACGCCGGCCTAATTACGCTACGCCGCAACTTTGCTTTGAGAATACTGCACTTGCCTGTCAAAGTTGCGGAGGCGTAACGTAAATAGGATACGTTACGCCCGCACAAAGATGCGCTCTCCTACGTGAATCTGGGCCTGAGAAAATGGGGTTAAGGCTCCATGTACACGGGACGTTTTTACAACTGCTCCTGAACGATTTAATTTGACAGATAGTAACCCACTTTTAAAACGTCAGTTTTGCCATGTTTACATGCGGCATTTGTGTTTAGAAGCGTTTAAAAAAAAAATGCGTTTGGCGTCTGAAACGTTGGAAATCTTCCGCGTCTGAACCAATTTTTTTGCTTTCAAAGAAACGCTGTTAACCTCAACTGCCTAAAAACGGCAATAAAAAAAAATGTGTACATGGTCACATAAGATAACATTGAATGAGTTCAGGGGCAGTTGAAAAAAAGTGTCCAACTGCCTCTGAAAGCGAGTTTAACAGCGTCCCGTGTGCATGGGGCCTTACAAGTTAAATTAATAATTTTGTTAATTTAATCATTTTAAATCTAAAACTGTCTTCTGATAAAGAGATTGTGAAGACTTGCTGCCTCTGAATGTACGTTTAGCAGCGTCCCGTGTAATTGGGGCCTAATGTATTAAAGGCAAATAGACAATTTACTTTGCAAGGGAACCTGCACATTGTAAGGGAATTTTCCCCAGAGCTTAGTAAATATGGTGACATTTCACTTTGCAGAGAATACACAAAAAAAAAAAAAACACACACACACAGGATTTTTGTGTGTACATGAATCGGGATTGCCAACTGCTAGTAAATTTACTGTCAGTTTGTAAAAATCTGTGTGTTTTTTTTACAACTATCTGTAAATATCAGGGGCTAATCATTTGTCATGGTGTCTTGACTTTCTAATGTAAACCAGGCAAATTACTTCTTAGGGGGTACTGTCAGTGTTTCCATATTGTGTTTCTACTGTTTTAATGTCAGTTGTCTGAGGGCACATTCACACCGGGGCGGGCATCAGCGGTAAAGCGCCACTATTTTTAGCGGAACTTTACTGTCATTTTTGCTGCGCTTTTTGGCCGCTAGCGGGTGCTTTTTACCCCTGTCAACAGCCAAAAAATGGTTAAAAGCGCCCGAGAAGCACCACTAGAGCGGCACTTTTCCGGTGTTCTGTCGAAAAGTGCCCCCCATCGAATAGTGCCTGGGACGAACTGCGCATGCACCCTACATCATAGTACAACAGCTGATTTGCCAATCAGCTGGGCTGACACAATCATGGCGCGCTATGTAGGGGGTATCACACGATGGGAGACACCATTTCACAGCCACAATTTAAACCTTTACAAACAGCAGGGAAACAGGACCATCAGCACACTGTAAAGGCCGCCCGCAACAACGAGGCACAACGTGATAACTAGGGTCCGCCCCACCCGCTGTTTGTATATTTTTTCAATTGTGCCCGTGAAATGGTATCTCCCATCGACAGATACCTCCTAGGATGTGAGTTTACGCCCTTGGTCACGTCACTCCAGCTGATCGGCAACTCAGCTGAAATGTGGCTCCGTCCTGCACATGAGCGGGCACTACTCGATGGGGGGGGCACTTCTTGACAGAACACAGGCGCTTTGTCCGCGCTGCCTGTTGATTTCAATGGCCAGGAGCGTTTTAGGAGCGCTCCTACAGCTCCTCAAAGATGCAGCTTGCGGGACTTTTTTGAGTGTCCTGCCAGCGCACCGCTCCAGTGTGAAAGCACTCGGGCTTTAACACTGGAGTGAGAGGAGAGGCGCTTTGCAGGCACGTTGCAGGTGCGATTTTTTTCGTTTTTAATAGGAATTATGTCACTCTTTTCAGGTTGCCAGTAAAAAGGTGCCCCGCCAATACATTTTACATGTTTTGTCAGTAAAAAAAAAAAAAAGCGGGAGATTGGCAACACTGACATGAATGGATGATGGAAGTCAGCAGAGCTTTACCTTATTCACTAACAATCACTAAGCTCTGAGGAGCCTATTTGCCTTTAGTAAATCAACCCCAGTGACAAGGAAGCTTCAGCCATTTTAGAAGGTGACAACAGATTACCTAAATTGGTCAATGAATATGTGGTGTCATTTAACAAGTACAATGCATAGATTTGTAGCACAGAGTATGTAATGTAACTGAAATGTTGCAAATACAATGATACATGTTCTCTCTTGCTGTCTAATTGAAATAAGGAAGCTATGCAAAAAAATACTCCAACTCCACGATGGAGTAATTTTTTGATTGTGTCGTATATGTAACTATTGTGTCCCATCTTTGAGACAATTCTGCAACAAAAGTAAAGCCTCGTACACACGACCGAGTTTCTCTGCAAAAACCAGCAAGAAACTTGCTGGGAGATATTTTTTTGCTGAGGAAACCGGTCGTGTGTACATTTTTGTTGAGGAAACTGTTGAGAAACTCGACGAGCCAACAAGAGAGCAAGTTCTCTATTTCCTCGACGGAATGAAAGAAAAAGGGAAATGGCAGCCTCTAGCCCCCCTTTTTCTCATGGAAAAGTGGCGGGAGGGTGGTTTTTAAAATCATATTAAGCCTATCTCCTCAGGTTAGTTTTTGGCGGGCTCACAGGTATGAGGGGGAAAAGGTACAGTGACCCCTCTGTGACCTGTAAAAGCCCGCTCAAAAGTCAGGTCAGTTACAGGTCATCCTGCTGCCAGGTGAGAAAGACCGCGCAAAAGTGGTTCAAACTCGTCTGGACCGGCATAGGGCTAGGGCTATTTAAAGAGAGGTCCGTAGCTCACAGCTCAGTCGCTCCAGAGGACAGAAGAACTGTGGTGTTCTCCCCCACCCCCCCTTTTTTTTTTCATTATGTCGCGGATGTTGTTGTGTGTTTGGGTCACCTTTGGGGTTTGCAAAGGGGGACTAGCTGTCATTATAAGTTTTCTATTTACAATAAATAAAGTTTTTTTTATAAAAAAATAAAAAAAATAAAAAATAAATGCTTATATTGATGATGAATGTTTTGTTGAGTTTGGTTGGGTAATTTGCAGCCTGGGCCGTAGTGGCTAGGATTGCTAAAGTTGTACATATTTTTAATATCTTAAATTATTGTTACCCTATTACTATTATTTATTTATATATTTATCTATTTATTTATTTAATTTTAAAACAACAATAAACATCCGCGGCCGTTATTATCCAGCAAGTGGTCTGTTGTCAATTTCTTTTATTATAAGGTCTTTTAAATAAATTCTAGCTTTATCCTATTTACCGTCTGCTTTCCCATGGAGAAACTTGACTTGTCGAGTTCCTCGACAGCCTAACAAGGAACTAGATGAGGAAAACGATGGGTTTCGCCCGCCGAGTTCCTCTGTCGTGTGTACGAGGCTTTACCCTTGAACTGAATTTGTTTCCATTACTCTCCCAACTTCACAAAATAGATTTTTTTTTTTTGCCTGTACAATGCTACGACTGTGCAGGAGAGATGCTTATGACAGTTATGTCCGAGTCATATACACCTTTTCCACACATACCCGGATCTGTGGCACAATCTGCTGTTTGTCGCACTAATGTGAGGCAGATTTCTAAAAAATAATCTATGACTCTCTTTATATAAATTCCTGGGATGTGTGCCCTAAAGCAGATGGTAACAAAGATCACTTCAGAGGCACTGAATGCTTGACTTATATGTGGGTGATCTGAAAAAGGTATTCAATAGTAAGGCTGAAGAGACAGACGCGATTATATTGCAGTGACACCCCTTCCCTGTTTTGTTACAGCGACTGGTCGCTAAGAAAATCATGATGACTTTCTATCGATAGGATCGCTAACAGTGATATTTTTAAATCGATCAAGATGCGATTAAGATTCATCAGCATCTCATCCTGGCCGGCGAAATCGCTAGCACCAATTACTGCTTTTTATGAAATGTTGCAGTAATCGCTATGCTTACCCACAAATCACTGAAGTAGAGCGACTGAGCCAAGCCAACCACACAAGTGAGGTGGATGGAGGAATCGTCTGTGTTGTATTTTGTCATCCGGGACTCCTCTGCAGTCACAATACACTGATCATCATGTTGTAGCCAATTGGCTGCATCTGCTGATCGAATGAACATTATCCAACATCCTGTTCAACAAAAGGAACTTTTAGCACAGCGACAGCTGCTCCACTGCGTTTTTTTAAGCTTTTTTGTGGCGCATTACAATTCATTTGAAAGGGTCTCTCTCCGCTCCAAAAACGCTCCAAAGAAGCTCATGTTCCAAATCTTGGTACAGAGCCAGGAGCGTTTTGGCATTGTGATTTTTGCTGCAATTTTTGTGCGTTTTGACGCGTGATAATAGCGGCAAAATCGCATGGCGTTTGGGTTCCCATTAAGAAATAATGACATTGCAAACGTGTCCCGTGTTTTTCTGTGACTTTGAAATTGTGGGAGGAATTTCCTAGGTGTGAACAGAGCCAAAATCAACTTTTGTCAAGCAGGAACAGCCATACTATAGAACGATTGAAAATTTGGCTGGTTCCTGCTGAACTGGATGAATTTCGATACATCTATGGCCAGCTTAAAGTGATAATAACTACTTACCGACCATTTGGTAGATGGCGGTAAATTTGGGTTCCCCTGCGTGAATCGCCGTAGCTGTAAGGCGGTTGCTGAAGGGGCTATAGGAGGGTGCGCGCGACGTCGGAGCCGATGCGTGTGGCTGGCTGCCACGATGTCTGCGGAGCGACCCACGATCGCTCCTCAGAGAACCAGAATGGGGATCTGTCAATGTAAACAGACAGATCCCCGTTCTGTCAGAGAAGAGATCTGTGATCAGGAACAGCGATCTCTCTCTATTCCCTGTCAGTACACTCCCCCCACAATTAGAAACACCTCCCAGGGAACACTTAACCCCCTTGACCGCCCCCTAGTGTTAACCCCTTATACAGTCCCAGGGAACACTTAACCCCCTTGACCGCCCCCTAGTGTTAACCCCTTATACAGTAAGCAGTGCATTTTTATAGCATTGATTGCTATATAAATGTCAATGGTCCCTAAAAAGTATCAGGTCTGTCCGCTGCAATGTCGCAGTCCCGCTAGAAATTGCTGATCACCGCCATTTCTAGTAAAAGAATAAACAAAAATGGCACAAATATATCCACTATTTTGTAGACGCTAGAACTTTTGCACAAACCAATCAATATACGCTTATTGCGATTTTTTTTTAATCAAAAATTTGTAGAAGAAATATTGTTATTTTTTTTCAAAATTGTCGCTCTTTTTTTGTTTATAACGCAAAGAACAAAAACCGCAGAGGTGATCAAATACCGAAAGCTCTAGTTGTGGGGGGAAAAAGACGTCAATTTTGTTTGGTTATACCATCGCAACACTGCGCAATTTTCAGTTAAAGCGATGCTCTGGATCGAGAGGGGGCTTAGGTAAGTATTAGGGGGGGGGGGGGGTTGCGAGGACTGCTGCACAGAATATGAATAGAATGCATTAAGGTAAAAAACCTTTACAACCACTTTAACTCTCAACTGGAACATACAGCAAACTAATGAGTAGAGATAAGCCAGGGGTCCACTAAATTCACCTTTAGCCAGACTCCGGATTTGCGCCCTTACACCAAACGTATTTTACTCCTGACTTTATTCCAGTTAGCTGCAGGTCGGGTCATTTCTCTTGTAAACAAAGAGGTGGCTGTGGGGCAACAAATGACCCAGTCTGCAACTTATTCGAGTAAAAAAGAGTGCCAGTTCAGGCTTCAGCTAGAGACGAGTTCGGAGGACCCCAAGCGCATGTTTACTGGTGAACTATAAACTGAAGATGTTACCAATTTACACATCTATTATATTTTACAAAATCAAGACATTTACTACAGCTAGCATTACTATACATGAAATATGTGATGGACTGGGTTCCAGAAGAGAGGCATGGGATGGAAATCAATAGATTCTCAAGTCACTGAAGTCATGCGATTAAACAGAGCCCTTTCATTGCTATGTGTATAGTCCCACTATTATCACACTAGTGCTGTCACTTCTGTGCGTCCTAAATGTGACCATACACAGGTCAATATTTTTCAATTAATCTCTCCTGATAGATATAAGGATCAATGGTCCACAACACAATCGATCAATAGGCTACAAACAGGAAAGTGGAATTCGATCGATACTTGCAAGATACAATCATAAGTTATCAATTATATTTTGGTCCACCACGCAAAAATGTATGACCCGATCATCTCAGTGCTGCCGATTGATCCAAAAAGATTGATCATCTCCCACCCTGGCTGACTGACCGAATCGGATCTAAATTGATCAGAACAGAAATTATGGCTCTTCGACTGGATATGATTAAGTCGTTGTGATTGTATTGCACAGCAATACATGGAAGCCACCATAACGGGTCATGTTTTCCAGCACGCCATTTGAAGCACACCTGTGTTAATAAGTAACTTTGTGGAACTAAGAGAACTAATCATTTGACCATTAATAATAATTAATAGAAATCATATCCCGTTATCAAAAATTAGGCACCAGTTTGTGAAAACTCTACACACCAGCAAAACAAATAAACAAACAATATTGTAATAAAGGGAATTTACTAAGGCTGGAGCAGGCAAAATCTGGAGCTGCCGTGCTAGCCAACCAATCAATTTTAAGCTTTAATTTCAAAGCTTAAAGCAGCCCATAGACTAGTCTTTTTTTTTTTTTTTTTTTCAACCAGTGGGTTGAAAGAAAAAAAATATGACTTAAGTCCCCCATCCACACACTAGATGTCGACCCTCCCTCTGCGCTCTTTTATTCTAATCGGGAAATTTCACCACCGTCAAAATACACAGATCAGTGTTGCTGGGTATAGACCACGGTTGTATAGAAGTCGATTGGTAGATCGACTTCTGTACAATCCGATCCTTGCTGAAATGGCTGAATTGCGATCCATGTATGTCTAGGTTCACACTAGTGCAGATGTGATTCATCTCTGATTTTCAGTGCGATTTTCATGAGTTTTTTTATGTGTGTTTTCAGAAAGAGGAAACTGGATTTTATACACACAACTGCCAAAAATGCACTAAGAACACATTTTACTTTTTTTTTTTGTGTGTGTGTGTGTGTGTGTTTCCATTGAGGTTTATTGGGCCAAAAATCACACTGCAACTGCATCAAAGTAGCAAATGTTCCTTTTCCAAAAATGTGCTGCATTGATATTGAAAACAATGTGATGCCCATTATTGTGCGTTTCTGTGCGACCGAAGTTGCACCCGAAATCGCACTAGTGTGAGCCAATCCTAACTGAACAAGCTGAAGCTCACTGGTGACTAGGGGTTTTATTTACTAAAACTGGGGAGTGCAAAATCAGGTGCAGCTCTGCATAGAAACCAATCGGCTTCCAGGTTTTTTTTTTTGGTCAGGGCCTAATTTAACGAATCTAAAAAAGTTAGAAGCTGATTGGCACCCGTGCACAGTTGCACCAGATTTTGCACTTTCCAGTTTTAGTAAATCAACCCCAGTACAGTGCAAAATCTGGTGCATTTCTGCCTAGAAACAAACCAGCTTCCAGCTTTTATTGTCACAGCTTAATCGGACAAGCTGAAGTTAGAAGCTGATTGGCTACTATGCACCAGATTTTGCACTCTCAAGTTTTAGTAAATCAGCTCCTGGAGTGTGCAAAATTTGGTGCAGCTCTGCATAGAAACCAATCAGCTTCCAGGTTTTATTGTCAAAGCTTATTTGAAGATGCTGAAGTTGGAAGCTGATTGGCTACCATGCACAGTTGTACCAGATTTTACACTCTCCAGTTTTAGCCCACGCTCACATCCGGCCGTTTTGACTTGTCAAATCGCCAGCTATTGCCGGCAACAGCACCGTCCAGATCAGTGTGACATTGCACGATTCCCAAAAGTAGTTCTTGTACTTCGGGGACGATTTGAATAGACATCTATGCAGAAACCCACACAGATGTCTGTCAAATCGCACCTGAAGTCAGACCGCACCAGCTGAACTCGCAGGATTTCAAACCCGCCCTCAATGTGAACCCGGGCTTAGTAAATCAACCCCTGAAGAGTGCAAAATCTGGTGCGGCTCTGCATAGAAACCAATCAGCTACCAGGTTTTATTGTCAAAGCTTAATCAAACAAGTTGAAGTTAGAAGCTGATTGGCTACCATGAAGAACAGCACCAGATTTTGTACTCTCAACTTTTAGTAAATCAACT
Source organism: Rana temporaria (assembly GCF_905171775.1). Lineage (NCBI taxonomy): Eukaryota > Metazoa > Chordata > Amphibia > Anura > Ranidae > Rana > Rana temporaria. The sequence continues at coordinate 218,576,592 of NC_053491.1, read as the reverse complement.
CCTGGAGAGTGCAAAATTTGGTGCAGTTCTGCATAGAAACCAATCAGCTTCCAGATTTTATTGTCAAAGCTTATTTGAAGAAGCTGAAATAAGAAGCCGATTGGCTACCATGCACAGTTGCACCAGATTTTGCACTCAAGCCCTCCAGATTTTGTCTGCTCCAGTTTTAGTAAATACCCTCCGCTGCCTTCTAATCATTACAGTCATTGCAATGCCCATACTGATCACAACAAATCCAACAACTAAGGGGGAAAAAATTAAAATAAAACACAAATCAGAAGTCTAAAATGTTGATTTCTGAAAATCCAATGAGGCCAGGCGGCACAGGAGAGCCAGTGGCCAACTTTATGTGTCTATTGTTGTCAACAGAAGCACATGTCACTTGGCTCCTTGAAGGTTCCATCTGCTAGATTGGACTGATCTGTCATGAATTATTCATTCATCTCCCCACCATACACCATAAGATCGCCCAGGCAGGCAGGGTGTGATTGGTCCCCATCCCAGGTGCTGTCAGTGCCCCCCACCCCCATGGAAGGCCTGTCTTACCTGGATGTAACATACTTTGGAAATAGAAGATGACCAGGACGAAGGATCCCAGACAAGTGACCAGCACCATCCTGCAGATCCGATTCATCCTCATGACCTCCATCAGAGCCTGCTTCATAGTACGGGGGGGATGGGGGCAGCACGCCAGGCTGAGCTGCTGGTCTGCAGGGTGTGGATGGATGGAGGGAGGGATGGAGGGATGGAGCACTGGGCTGCTGCTGGAGGACTTGTCCTGCTGTGGGTGATCCTGTGATAGACTGACACACACTGCGCTTCTTATGAAGGATGGATCCTGGGGACCATAGCCATCCTTAGCTGTCCCTGGTGATGGAGTCACATGTCCTCCTCAGTGCCGTGTCCGGGGAGTCCTCTGTGTCCGGGGAGTCCTCTGTGTCCGGGGAGTCCTCTGTATCCGGGGGGACAGGACGGGGTGATGCTCCTCTCTATGGTGGGGGGGTGATGATGCTCCTATCCGGGGTGCTGCTTGGAGGATGCTCTGAGTGTATTATGCATGTATATAGGAGCAGGGCACGGCGGTGCTGATGATGTGGGTGAGAGCAGCTGCCTGCCTGGCAGCCTGCCGGTCCCTCCGTCTGTCCGTCTGTCTGCACACCGGCTCAGCCGCTCTGACAGGCAGCAGTAAGGAGAGCGGAGCCTGACGCCGGCCACAGCACATCGCGCTCCGCCTTCTTTTGTTTATCCGCTATGGATGGAGAGCCAATGCAGCTTCCACAGCGCCACCTGCCGCCCGCAGCCTGGGCTTACATCTGCCAGCACTGCAGGTGTGTGCACAGCTCCCCTTCTACAAGAGGGATGCATTCACACCACAGCGGGGCTCATTTACACTTGCTTCGGCTTCAACACGCATTAACGGCTAGTTTACACTTGTTTCAAGAAAAGGCTTCAGGTTTTGTTAAAACTCTCTGAACTCCAGTCAAAGCTTGTGTCACTAAATAAAATGGTTAGCTTACAGTCCTGTTCTGGGGCGGGCTGGGCCAGGGGGAAGGGTGGACATTTCCCCCCCAGACCTACTAACTTCTATTCAAAGCGGCCGATATCACAGCCGCTTTCTGCTGACTTATTTTTTCTGTTACCGACCACGCTGTATTCCGGGAGTTGTAGTCTGGAGGCAGAGGCGGGGAGCGCAGTGTGTCAGGGGACGAATAGAGAATATGCCACTCTGTCTTCTGTCTGTGGCCAGGGGAGGGACAGAGCCAGGAGAACTCCGCTGATGGACACTGATGAGGTGGCACTGATGGACACTGATGGGCTGCACTGATAGACACTGATAGGCTGCACTGATGGACACTGATATGCTGCACTGATGGACACTGATAGGCTGCACTGATAATGTGGCACTAATAGGCTGCACTGATGGACACTGATAGGCTGCACTGGTGGGCACTAATGGACACTGATGAGCTGCACTGGTTGGCACTGATGGACACTGATAGGCTGCACTGGTGGACACTGATAGGCTGCACTGGTGGGCACTGATTAGGTGGTACTGAAGGACACTGGTGGGCTGCACTGATGGACACCGATAGGCTGCACTGATGAGGAGGCATTGATAGGCTGCACTGATGGACACTGATAGACTGCACTGGTGGGCACTGATGGACACTGATGGGCTGCACTGATGGGCTCTGATGGACACTGATGGGCTGCACTGGTGGGCACTGATGAGGTGGCACTGAAGGACACTGAAAGGTTGCACTGGTGGGCACTGATTGACGCTGATGGGCTGCACTGGTGGGGACTGATGAGGTGGCACTGAAGGACACTGATAGTCTGAACAAGTGGGCACTGAAGGACACTGATAGGCTGAACTGGTGGGCACTGATAGACACTGATGGGCTGCACTGGTGGGCTCTGATAGACACTGATGGGCTGCACTGGTGGGCACTGATGAGGTGGCACTGAAGGACACTGATAGGTTGCACTGGTGGGCACTGATTGACACTGATGGGCTGCACTGGTGGGGACTGATGAGGTGGCACTGAAGGACACTGATAGTCTGAACTGGTGGGCACTGAAGGACACTGATAGGGTAAACTGGTGGGCACTGATGGGCTGCGCTGGTGGGCACTGATGAAGTGGCACTGATGGACACTGGTAGGCTGCACTGATGAGGTGGCACTGATGGGCACTAATAGGCTGCACTGATAGACACTGATAGGCTGCACTGGTGGGCACTGATGAGGTAGCACTGGTGGGCTGCACAGGTGGGCACTGATGAGGTGGCAATGATAGGCTGAACTGATGGGCACTGATAAGCTGCGCTGGTGGGCACTGATTGACACTGATAGGCTGCACTGATGAGGTGGCACTGATGGGCTGCACTGGTGAGCTGGCACTGATGAACACTGATAGGCTGCACTGATGAGGTGGCACTGGTGAGCTGGCACTGATGAACACTGATAGGCTGCACTGATGGACACTGATAGACTGCACTGTAGGACACTGATGGGATGCACTGGTGGGTACTGATTATTTCATGCAAAAAGTAATGGCCGCCAATGGAGTTCCTGCCAGTCCCTCTGCTTTCTCATTAAAAACTGACCACACTAAGCAGGAGAACACACTGTGGTCAGTTTTCCAGTTGTGCTGGGAACTCAGCCTGCTCTCCTCCAATGATCAGACTTGTCCTGTCACCCCCCCCCCCCTGCACAGCCATTCACTAGGAAATGTGCTGCTGCTTCTACTCCCCCAGTTCTTATACACCCCTGCAACAGAGGGTATGTGATCCCTTATAAAAAAGATGAAAAGGTAGGTATCATTTTGTTTATATCTATACACAAATGTTTTGCCTTTCATTTCTATTTTAAACGGAATGAGTTGTTTTACAAGGTGATCGTTTCCAATCACTTTAATGTCAGAAGCAGCAATATGACAGGAACAGAAGGACGGCTTTAATAAACTGCTAAAAAAAAGTGCTGCTCTTGATTTTCACCTTGTTCCTAGTTGTTGGGCCATTACCCTGGAGGATGACAATAAGCAATAATCAGCTCAGGCATTTCATCTATTACAGCTTGCTGGATTATCTTTGTGTGATTCTTCAGGCTTCTATGAAGAAGAGTGACCACAAGTGTACTATGGGCAATCCTGGAGGAGGATGGTGCTGGAACCTGGGTGAGGATGGGCAGCTAAATTATCACCCATCATTCCAGGAGATAGTTTCCCTCCCATGGCTGCCTGAATCCCAATATCAGAGACAAGCGCCTTTTTGTAGTTTTCATGTGATTAATAAACCTGCTTACTAAATTAAACCCAAAAAAGCAAGAGGAAGAAACAAATAAATTGCCCAAATCTAGGGGTTTCAATAAAGCATTTACAATTTTTTTTTTGTAAAAGGTTCCTCTAAAGCTACTGGCGAAAAATTCAGGTACTGTAACTACTTCCCACCTGGCCACTGCATATGTACGGCCAGGTGGACGCTCTCTTCTTCTGAGTGGAAGTTCAGGAATGTCCCCATCAGGTTTACTTCCTCTTTAAGATAAAAAAAAGCTTCTGTGTGTAGCAACCTCCCCAGCACTCCCTAATTACTTACCTGAGCTCCATCTCTCTCCAGTGATGTCCAAGAGTGTCGAAGTCATCCAGGACTCTCTTCTTGATTGGCTTAGACACAGCAGCGGAGCCATTGGCTCCCTGCGGCTTTCAATCAAAGTCAGTCAGCCAATCAGGGGAGAGAAGGACAAAGACCGAGCCGAGTGTACTGCGCACTTGGCTAGGCTCGGCCACGGTCGGCTCCGCCCACAGCCACGCAAGAGGAGCCAAGAGAAGCCGAGAGGAGCCGAACACACCGGAAATCCGACTCTGCACAGCTCGACCGAGGCGCCAAACTCAAACACACAACGCTGCAACCCCCGGCAGATGGACGCGACGGACACCGACAAGGCTGGACGGACCGGCAGACAGACGCGACGGACACCGATAAGGCTGGACGGACCCCGCGCAAGGCCGCAGACGGACGCCGGACAAGGCCGCCGATGGACGCCGGGCAACACAGCAGACGGACACCGACAAGGCTGAGCATCCAAAATGTAAGTTTTTTCCTTAAACTTTTCTTCTAAGCTTGGGGCGCACGTTATACGCCGGCGCGCGGTATACGCCGATAAATACGGTAAATTATTAATTTAACTTTTTATATTCTTTTTCGTTCCCCTGTTGCTCTGTAGCACTCCCTCTCCATTAGCAGGGAGGGACAGCATCTGACATCAACAGGATCTGGGGGTTTTAGTTGATCATAATCTCAATAATGGCATGCAATGCCAAGCTGCGGTTTCCAAAGCGAGCAAATTCCTTTCTTGTATTAAGAGAGGTATGGACTCCAGAGAGAGAGATATAATTTTGCCCCTGTACAAATCATTAGTAAGACCTCATCTGGAATATGCAGTTACGTTTTGGGCACCAGTTCTCAAAAAGGATATCGTCGAATTGTTTCCAAGCATGCGTCGGAATTTTGCGCATTGGAATTTCTGATTGGAATTTCTTCCGTTGGAAAATTTGGGAATCAGCTCTCAAATTTTTGTTGCCGGAAATTCAGACAGGAAAAGTCCAATGGAACCTACACATGGTCGGAATTTCCGACCAAAAGCTCTTATCTTATTTTTCTTGTCGAAAATTCAACTCCAACTTGGGCAAAGAATGGAAAATGTCACTTCTCAGCCTCTTGTAAAACTATGAAAATAAAGAAAGTATCAATTTATTTGGTTGGGGGGTTCTGGGCCTCGAGAAGCACCATTTGGTGAAATTAACATTTCTTCAGATAAAGATCATAATATAGAAAGGATACAACATAATTTCCCCATAATAAATATCACCTCTTTAGTCAGTTTATACCACAAATGTAATTATTGTGGCCAAAAGTATTTTAGGGCTCTTGCACCTGAGTCAGCTGTGCCCGTTTAGTGTAACTGCAGGTGTAGCTGCCTGGGTGGAGAAAATACAGTGGCAGTTACGCTAGATGGGCTCAGATGGTGCATGTGCAAGAGCCCTTACAGAGTTAGGCCTTGTTCACATCATGGTGCAGAGATGTCACTTTGTATGCACATGTTCTGCAAGGGCACAAAAAACAGTTGTTCTCTATATGCCCTGTTCACACCACAACACTGGTTAAGGTGACCAGATTTTTAAAATGAAATCCAGGTAAACTATTTTATATGCATATTTTCCTCAAATTATTTGTGCAGTCAGTGGTGTAGTGTGGGTTGTCAGCGCCCTGGACAAGGCATGAATTTTGCACCCCCCCCCCACCAGACGTTTAGCACTCCCTGAGTCCCTGCCACTGGCACAGTAGTGCTGACCAACTTGATTCCTACACTGAAATACCTGACCACTACACTAACCTACCTGATCCCTACATTGACCTACACTGACCACTACACTGACCTACCTAATTCCTATACTGACCACTACACTGACCTACCTGAATTCTATACTGACCACTGCACTGACCTACCTGATTCCTGCACTACTCACCCCTCCCCCCCACATGAACAGTGTAGATCGGCTGATTTTGCTGGCCTCCATGGCAGGGCTCCCCAGCACCAGGTGTGGTTCCCGACACCCAGCCGCTCCTCAGTATCTCTTGCCAAGAGCTCCTCCAATAGCCACTCTGCATAGTATGCTCTGCACTGCCCCTCTGCTGTTCTCACACACACACGGGCCGCCCGCACCAGAGGGATCATGGGGGACAGGCTGGATCACAGGAGTCCCTGGGCAAGGGGGGGGGGCAACACAGCACACTATGGGGGCCAGTAATGATTTTGCGCCCCCCCCAAATGTTGCACCCGGGGCAAGAGTACCAGATGCCCCCCCATGCCACTGCAATCTGGGGACAGACTGGCTCCGGGGACAGTGTCCTCACCGGGGATGTCTGGTCACCCCCCTACCACTGGTATCACGTGCAGATTTTTCTCTGCACAGCAAAAAAACTGACATGACATCAACATTGGTGTGAATAGGGCACATAACTAGAACAAAATAGATTACAGCACACATACAAATATGACATTAAAATCTTACTTGACGTGATTGTAGCCGTATTAGTAAAAAAAGTATCACGGACAGTGCTCAATTTTCTCTGTCACATTTAAATCCTGCAAGGCTATTTAAAACACCTGAACATAATAAAAAATATGGGAATTTGGTTACACCAAATTTTGAGTTTGATGCTTAGCACTATGGTGTAACCAAATCCCCAAATTTTTTATATGTTCAGGTGTTTTAAATAGCCTTGCAGGATTTAAATGTAATTGTTGTATGTGTGTGCTGTAATGTATTTTGTTCTGTTTGCGGTCTTATAGCATCTTGAATGTAAAGGCATTTTTAGGGTGTACCCCCCAAGTCTGTTGTTTGTAGGGCACATAACTGACGCACATGAAAACTGATGTCAGTGTGCATTAAAAATGATGAAAAATGATGTGAAACTGATGTCGGTCTTCCCATCAGGTCCTATCAGTTTTCATGCAGGTATGGTGTTACGAGCACTTATGCCACGTACACACGATCATTTTTCAGCATGAAAAAAACGACGTTTTTCGGCATGTAGAAAAAATGAAGTTTTTCCAACTTCATCTTTAAAACAACGTTGCCCACACACCATCGTTTTAAAAAAATGCTCTAGCAAAGCGCGGTGACGTACAACACGTACGACGGCACTATAAAGGGGAAGTTCCATTCGGATGACGCCACCCTTGGGGCTGCTTTAGCTGATTCCGTGTTAGTAAAAGACGATTCACGCTTTTCTGTCTGTTACAGCGTGATGAATGTGCTTACCCCATTACGAACGGTAGTTTTACCAGAACGAGCGCTCTCGTCTCACGTCGTTTTAGCCCACACACGATCATTTTTTACAACCCGAAAAATTACATTGTTTAAAACGTCGTTAAAAAATGCAGCATGTTCGAATTTGTTTTTGTCTTTTTTCAGAACCCAAAAATTATGTGAAGCCCACACACGATGATTTTAAATGATATTTTTTTTAAAACAACGTTTTTTTTCCTGCCGAAAAATGATAGTGTGTACGCGGCATTACAGTTAGCTTACTTCAAAAGTTCTGCAAATAAATCCATTTCAAGTAGAATTGCTGAGCAGAGCTTGTAGTTTGAAAACTGAAATTATTTTTAATTGGAAGATATAGTTGACTGTGCGACGAAGCACTGTTACTGCTATCATGCTAGGCAATCATTTTGTATAATGTGAAATAATCGGAAACAAGAATGAATCATCTTCTGAAGACGAGAAGTAGGATAAAGATAGTCATCAGTCAAAAAAAAACAGCTACAGATCCATCATACAAAATTCTGACAAAATCAGATGTCGATCTAATAGAAAATGCAGACTACTCTCATTTAGCAAAGACTTCTGATGGTTTTTGTATATTCCCGGACAGGTGATTGATAGATTTACAAACATTTATGCAAGATTTATCAGTATGGTTGCCACATTTTATCAATTGAACACACATGAAGCGAGGAGGTCAGAGAATATTTTCTATTAATGCAGACATGGCAGAGCAGTGGAATTAGGAAGTAAGCCGTGATCTTTAAATTGTAAATCTTTTTGATAACATGTATTACTGTGCAGCCAACTTAAAGCAGTATTAAACCAAAAAGCAAAAATGTAAAATATTGCAGCTTACTAATTATTAGATGTGGTGGCTGCATTCATTTTCTTGCCAATGCTATACCAAATCTCCAACTCCAGTTGTAGAAATGCAGCCCCAAATTTGTAAGGAACCTCCATAATACTTCACTGCTGCCTGTAGACACTCATTATTGTACCGATTTCCAGCCCTTCAGTGAACAAACTGCCTCCTGCTACTGCCATATTCTTAAAATTTTGACTCATCAATCTACTTTTCTGCACCCTAGTTGATATATTTTTGTGCATAGGATGTGGAAATAATCCATGAAAACATAGGAACTGGGGTGCAGAAAATTCCAGCAGGTGCTATAGACTGATGAGTCAAAATGGAAAATATTTGGTTGTAGCAAGAGGCAGTTTGTTGGCTGATGGGCTGGAAATCGGATCAATAATGAGTGCTTGTAGACGTCTCTTCTGGTCTTTGTTTTTAACTCATTCATTTCAATAGCTCTCTACTTGAGTCTGAAGCAAGCAGAGGATAATACACAATTGTAATGCACATTGTTGTGCTTTATAACTGTGTAACACCCTCTAGTGTGCAACTAGTGTAGGTACATTTATTTTGTTAACTCATCCTAGTTGTGTGAGTCTGCAATTAGGTTGCGTTACTGCAGGACAGGCTGGATAGTTCTACAGGGCAGGTCTCTGGTAACTTCCCCTGGATCTAGAAGCTTGGAGAAGTTTCTGGAAGTTAGTGGGGAAAGGCCAGGAGGTCCTGATTGGCATACTTGATTAAATCTGGCCAATCTCCAGGCAGAGGGCCTGACAGGGTGGCTAAGTCAGCCCTTAAATATGGTAGAGCCTGGCCAGCAGGGGAGTCAGGAGGAAGATGGAGTGCTAAGGATGCTGTTGTGGGGCCTGGAAGGGGACCTCGGACTGGAACTCTGCCACCAGGCTGGAGCTGAGGAAAGGAAGGAGAGGAAGCCTAACAGAGAATCTCCATTACCTTTGAAAATCCGGGCTGGCATGGGAAGATCTTATAAGTTGGAAGCCTGAACAGGATTCTTGCCAACCACAGCCGGAAGCAAAGGACAGTGTCAGTACCTCACCCCACCCAGGGGCATATAAGGGAAAAGACTGCCAGACATTGCATACTTTCCAAGGACAGCGTTGAGCTAAATCCTGATCCCTTCTCCTGGGGAGTTTTTCAGAGCAGACAGGTGGGCTGCAGTGTTGCCAACCGCCTGTGTTTTTACGGACAGCCTGTAAAAACTGAGCATTTTTTTCCTGTCCGTAAAAGCCTGTAAGGTGGAAAGCCTGCCAGTAAAAAAAATTGCTATCAGCCTATGTCTCATGGTCACCTTAGCATGTGAAGCTTAGTTTGGTGAAATATACATATGTATTTTAAAGCACAATTTCTGAAAGAACAGAATCGAATTAAACAACTTTACAAACAGGCACCCAGTGTTTTCAGTAGTGAAGGTTAGCAAAGGAAGCCTCCATATTTCTCTCAGCACAGGTTTCCTTTAAATAAGCTTGGTACAGTTCCTGGCATCTGATGGATCAGAAGTAATTAAGGCGCTTGAGAAGGGACAAGAAAGGCTCCCTCTTTTCCGTGAATGACTGTAAACCACAGAAGCCAATTTTAGCAAGGAAAACAACTTGTTACTTTTCCACAAGTGCCAATTAAATTCACAGAGAGCCTGAGCTGGCAGTGCAGATTTGGGGCAAACGACGGGTTACAGCACAGATTGGTGTGGGATGTGAATGTTGTCCTAAAATAAAACCAGTAATTGTAACAGTTTTACATTATATGTTTATGTTTAATTACAGGAAAGGCAGCAGACTTTGATTACATACAGTGTCTGTTGTATTTTTTAGCTTTTGTTATGTTGGTCAAGCAACCGGTAACATACTACATGATATTACAGTGAAGTCTTACATATTTTCTTTAAAGCAAACCTAGGCTTAGCCCATTCATGCCAAAGCAACAGGTTTCCTTTAGTCCCTCCACCTATCCCCAGCACCATATGCTTACTTTTCTAAATTTCATGCATTCATCAATTAGATTCAAACCTACCTAGATGGTTTGTTGTTTGTGATTGGTGATACTGGGAACAAAGAGAAAGTAAATTGCATTGCACATGTCACAGGAAGAGGCAGATCAAAGCTCACAGGCATAGGCGTGCGCAAAGGGGTGTGCCAGGTGTGCCTGGGCACACCCTAATCCTGGGGTTGGCAATCTGTCAATGGTGGGCAGGTTACAGGTAAACCGCAATCTTTCCTTGCCGGTCCTCAGAACCTGTACAGGAAAGGCGGCGGGGGGTGGAATTTAGTGGAACTGATCTGTATTTTCCTCTGGCAGCAGCTGAATGTAGGCTTCTCCTCCTTTCCTTTTTGTCCGCATTCAGCTGCCACAGGAGAAAAATATAGGGGATTGGTACTAATATGGTACTAATATATGCTACCCCTCCTTTCCCTGTTCCTCTTCCCTCTGTTGGCCGGGTTCCCCATGTGCTCCCTTGTTCCCCCTTTCTCCCATTGTTTCAGGATGGAGAGCAGGGAAGAGGTCGGTAAATATGTCAAATGCATATGTGTTGGAGCTTTGGGGTGCACACCCTAATGCAAGAGGCTGTGCACACCTATGCTCACAGGGACCACCAGGGGGACTAGAAAGGCGGGCAAAAAAGTGAATGGGTACTTTTAGTAAACTGAAATGCAGGGGGTAGAGCTCTATACCCCCAGATTAGATCAAATGGATCTCAGAGGGTTGCATGACCATATAATCAGGCACGGAGAAAGAGATGGAAAAGGAGGGGGGAAAAAAGGAAGGAATAAAGTAATGGATAATGTGCTACTGAAAAAGGCAAAAACAATATCTGTCTTTAACCTTCCCAAACCAAAGTTGCTCCTTTTTATGCAATGAAGGTGACCATCTTGGCTGTGCAGCAATAAAGTGCTGCACATCTCCCTCATAAATACCTGGGGGAAGTGGGGGTGGTCATAGCTATATACCAATCCTGCACTCCATGGATAAGGTACCCATTCACTCACTCACTCACTCACTCACTCACTCACTCACTCACTCACTCACTCACTCACTCAGATCTGCGCCTTTCTAGTCCCCCTGGTGGTCCTTGTGAGCTTTGATCTGCCACTCTGGTTGTGGGACAAAGCCTGCTCCAGCTATCCATGCACTTATGGAATATATCATATCTACCTGATAACACACACTACCCCTGAAAAGTCATCACGGGACTTCGGTGGTCTACAGAACATGGGACCCAATCTATCTGCAATGATGTTGTGCAATATCTCTCTTTTTTTAAAGGAACATACAACTTGTGAGTGCTGAGCATTATAAACATTACATATATACATTTTTTTGCCTTTTGAAAAGAATTATTATATTTAAATTACTTTTGTTTACCTAATTATCTATATGTTTATACAGTATATATATATATATACATTTATTTCAATATAAATATATTAGCATGCTTCTACTTAACCCATGAGGAAGGAAATGAACACGCCATAAATAGAAAAATCTTTTGGTGTTTTCCGAAACATGTCGGGTTTTACTGTGACCACAATCCTTACTCCTTTCACAATCCTTACTCGACTTGATATCTAGAAGCTTATTGTGTGTTGCAACAATTAGCAGCTCTATATTTATATCTTCATTTTTATTTAATGTTTTTAGATGTTCATGTGTATATTTTTCTATATGGAATAAAATGTAATTTTTTATACATTCTTTGCACTCCCTCATTTATCCTGCTTTTGCTTTTTGCCCACACCATTCCTGGGGCACTCCCTTCATTTTTACCCTAGATGGGACCAGTTCACTGAAAGAAACAGTTGGAATAACCATGAAAGGGATCTGGTATAGAGCAGGTAGAGCACAATATAGCACTGGTCTCAGTATCAAAAATTGTCTTTAAAGAATCCTTTGGGACAATTATGTCAAAGATACCAAGAGTTCTATCAGACAGCATACACACGTACCGTGTCATGATTTCCCTTCCAGTACTACCTGATCTATCAGCAGGCCTCATGTCCCGTGTACACGATCATTTTCAGCATGAAAACATTTTTATTTTTTAAAAAACGTCATTTAAAATGATCGTGTGTGGGCTACACATCATTTTCCAGGTTCTGAAAAACGACAAAAAAAAAATATGAGCATTTTTTAACGTCGTTTTAAACAATGTTGTTTTTCGGGTTGTAAAAAATGATCGTGTGTGGGCTAAAACGACATAAAAAACCCGCGCATGCTCAACAATCAACAAACGCTTATTGCTATTTGTTTACCAAAATATGTAAAAGAATATGTATCGTCCTAAACTGAGGAAAAAAATGTTTTATATATTTTTTTGGGGATATTTATTATAGCAAAAAGTAAAAAATATTGCTTTTTTTTTTCAAAATGTTTTGTTTATAGCACAAAAAATAAAAACCGCAGAGGTGATCAAATATCACCAAAATAAAGCTCTATTTGTGGGGGAAAAAAGACGTAAATTTTGTTTGGGAGCCACGTAGTACGACCGCCCAATTGTCAGTTAAAGCAACACAGTGCCGAATCGCAAAAAGTGCTCTGATCTTTGGCCAGCCAAATGGTCCGGGGGCTGAAGTGGTTAAAAGTGCCATTTCCTGTTTTTTTATTAATAATACTTAAGTATTACTAAATCCCAGACAGCGTCTTGATTTTTCTTACTGCCTCACATAGATCGCTGAATTGAGGAACCTTTGCTGACAATAATTAGTAGAGCAGATAATTCTGCTAGACAGTGTAAATAATGAGGAGTATAAGGCTTTCACAATAGTCTGACTTGCCCCTCAGAGGAATATGGCAGCTGCCAGATGTAACAGGGTGTCTGCTAAAGAAGAAGGCCTAATAAAGACACCTTTGAATTTGGTTCACATTTATTTATTGCTGACCTCTACAAGGAATTCAACATCCAGGACAACTTAAATCAGACTTTACAGTAGCAGACTACTATTTAAATTCAAGCCATAGAGGCACAGGGCCTGATTTACTATGCTCTGTGCGCTGCGCTGGTTCATGCGTTAATTAGTACTCCGGGTGGAGGCTTAATTGGGCGCATGAACCAGCGTAGCAGCCGGCGCATTGAAACTAATATGTAAAGCCGCGCCGAACTCCCTATAGAAGTCTATGGGAGAAATCAAAAGTGTTCATTTTAAAGGCTAATCTGCAAGTTTTGTCCTAAAAAGTGTTTGGGGACCTCAGTCCTGCCCCAGGGAACATGTATCAATGCTTTTTTTATTTTTTAAAACGGACGTTTTTTCGGGAGCAGTGAAATTAATAATTCTTAAAGTGAAACAATAAAAGTGAAATATTCCTTTAAATTTCGTACCTAGGGGGGGTGTAATGTCAGCATGTGAAATAGCGCATTTTTCCCGCACTTAGAACTCCCCCTGCACAAAGTGACATTCAGAAGGAAAAAAGTCATTTAAAAATTCACACGCGGCTATAATGAATTGTCGGCTCTGACAATTCTAAAGGGATTCATTCATAAAACAAACAAAAAAATGTGTAGGGGTTCCCCCAAATTAAATTACCAGGCCCTTCAGGTCTGGAATGGATATTAAGGGGAACCCCGCCGTAAAAACCAAAAAAAAAAAAGACGTGCGGTTCCCGGCAAATATCCATTCCAGACCCTTCAGGTCTGGTGTGGATTTTAAGGGGAACTCCACCCCAAATTGAAAAAAAAAATGGCGTGGAGTCCCCCTAAAAATCCACACCAGACCCTTATCCGAGCACGTTGACCTGGCCGGCCGCAGAAAAGAGGGGGGGACAGAGTGCGGCCCCCCCTCTCTCCTGAACCGCACCAGGCCACATGCCCTCAACATGGGGAGGATGTCCCCATGTTGATGGGGACAAGGGTCTCATCCCCACAACCCTTGCCCGGTGGTTGTGGGGGTATGCGGGCGGGAGGTTTATCAGAATCTGGAAGACCCCTTTAACAAAGGGGACCCCCAGATCCTGACCCCCCCCCTGTGTGAAATGGTAATGGGGTACATTGTACCTCTACCATTTCACCCCAAAAAAATGTCAAAGTGTTAAAAATGACAGTAGCCGGTTTTTGACAAATCTTTTAATAAAATCTTCTTTTCTTCTTTCCTTCGGGTTTCTTCCGCTGCTTCTTTCTTCTCGTTCACATCTTGCCTGACGTGTTCTTCTATCTTCTCCGTCCGTCCTTCAGCCTTCTGGTCCCGCATCTTGCCCGTTGTCTTGTCCTGTCTCCTCCTCGTCCGCATCTTGGGTCTTCTGCGGTGTTCTTCTAGTCCCCGGACCCAGCGTTTGAATTTGATTTGGCCGCCGTTTTCCCGCTCCTGGGACCCGCCCCCCTCTGACGCCACAAGTAAACTCCTTAGAAGGTCATGTGCGTCAGAGGGGGGCGGGGTCGCAGAGCGTCACACAGCGGGGGAATTCAATTTCAATCGCGCCGCCCGGAGAAGAAGTTCCCGCCGTGTCACACTCATGTGACCCCGCCCCCCTCTGACGCCACAAGTAAACTCCTTAGAAGGTCATGTGCGTCAGAGGGGGGCGGGGTCGCAGAGCGTCACACAGCGGGGGAATTAAATTTCAATCGCGCCGCCCGGAGAAGAAGTTCCCGCCGTGTCACACTCATGTGACCCCGCCCCCCTCTGACGCACATGACCTTCTAAGGAGTTTACTTGTGGCGTCAGAGGGGGGCAGGTCCCAGGAGCGGGAAAACGGCGGCCAAATCAAATTCAAACGCTGGGTCCGGGGACTAGAAGAACACCGCAGAAGACCCAAGATGCGGACGAGGAGGCGGACGGAGAAGAAGACAGGACAAGACAACGGGCAAGATGCAGGACCAGAAGGCTGAAGGACGGACGGAGAAGATAGAAGAACACGTCGGGCAAGATGTGAACGAGAAGAAAGAAGCAGCGGAAGAAACCCGAAGGAAAGAAGAAAAGAAGATTTTATTAAAAGATTTGTCAAAAACCGGCTACTGTCATTTTTAACACTTTGACATTTTTTTTGGGGTGAAATGGTAGAGGTACAATGTACCCCATTACCATTTCACATAGGGGGGGGGGCCAGGATCTGGGGGTCCCCTTTGTTAAAGGGGTCTTCCAGATTCTGATAAGCCCCCCGCCCGCATACCCCCACAACCACCGGGCAAGGGTTGTGGGGATGAGACCCTTGTCCCCATCAACATGGGGACATCCTCCCCATGTTGAGGGCATGTGGCCTGGTGCGGTTCAGGAGAGAGGGGGGGCCGCACTCTGTCCCCCCCTCTTTTCTGCGGCCGGCCAGGTCAACGTGCTCGGATAAGGGTCTGGTGTGGATTTTTAGGGGGACTCCACGCCATTTTTTTTTTCAATTTGGGGTGGAGTTCCCCTTAAAATCCACACCAGACCTGAATGGTCTGGTATGGATATTTGGGGGGACCCCACGCCATTTTTTGGGGGGGTTTTTACGGCGGGGTTCCCCTTAATATCCATTCCAGACCTGAAGGGCCTGGTAATTTAATTTGGAGGGACCCCCTTTTTTTTTTTTTTTTTTAATGAGCAATGACTCTATTCTTTATAGCCATGAGTACTTTAACCACTTGCCCACCGGGTTAATTCTGGCACTTCTCTCCTTCATGTGAAAATCACAATTTTTTGGCTAGAAAATTAATCAGAACCCCCAAACATTATATATTTTTTTTTAGCAGACATCCTAGGGAATAAAATGGCAGTCATTGCAATACTTTTTGTCACACCGTATTTGCGCAGCGGTCTTACAAGCGCACTTTTTTTGGATAAAAATCACTTTTTTGAATTAAAAAATAAGACAACAATACATTTTGCCCAATTTTTTTATATATTGTGAAAGATAATGTTACGCCGAGTAAAATGATACCCAACATGTCACGCTTAAAAATTGCGCCCGCTCGTGGCATGGCATCAAACTTTTACCCTTTAAAAATCTCGATAGGCGACGTTTAAAAAATTCTACAGGTTGCATTTTTTGAGTTG
The DNA here is from genome assembly GCF_905171775.1 of Rana temporaria. NCBI lineage: Eukaryota > Metazoa > Chordata > Amphibia > Anura > Ranidae > Rana > Rana temporaria. Next base: position 218,560,434 of record NC_053491.1, on the reverse strand, counting down.
CAGAGTAGGTCTAGGGCTAGAATTATTGCTCTCACTCTAACGATCGCGGCGATACCTCACTTGTGTGGTTTGAATACCGTTTTCATATGCGGGCGCTACTCGCGTATGCGTTTGCTTCTGTGCGCGAGCTCGTCGGGACGGGGCGCTTTAAATTTTTTTTTGGGGGTTTTCTTATTTATTTTTATTTAGTTTTATAATGTTTTACACTGAAATAAAAAAATAAAAAAAAATGATCAGTTTTCTTCCTATTACAAGGAATGTAAACATCCCTTGTAATAGGACTAGTGTGTGACAGGTCCTCTTTATGGAGAGAGGCGGGGTCAATAAGGCTGGAAAGCATGGTATTGAAAAAAAAAAAAAAGGTCTCATGCTTTCAGCTGCAATCATGTTCGTTCACCACAGTGGTGTAGTGTATAGCACTTTGACCTAGCAGCAAAAGAGTCGTTGGTTCGAATCCCGCCCGTGACAGCATCTGCATGGAGTTTGCATGTTCTCCCTGTGCCTGCGTGGGTTTCCTCCCACAATATAAAAACACGCTGTAAATCGGTTCCGGTCTAAATAAGCCCTAATATGCAGTAGTATATTTAGGTTTGGTTCTGCCCTAGGCCTGACTACATATCTGCACCTCCTAATAGAAAAATGGCCCACCCCTTCCTGTCAAGGTCACACCCTGTTTTTGTATAACCCCGCCCAGTAATTTTCAGGGGACCCACACACTAGTTCTGGGGGGGCACTGGATTCCCTTAACCACTTCCATACCAGGCACTTACGCACCTTCCCGCCAAGCCAATTTTCAGCTTTCAACACTGTCGCACTTTGAATGGCAATTGCGCGGTCATACAACACTGTACCCAAACAAAATTGGCGTCCTTTTTCCCCCACAAATAGAGCTTTCTTTTGTTGTTATTTGATCACCTCTGCGTTTTTTTTTTTGCGCAACAACTAAAAAAAGACTGCAAATTTTGAAACAAAAAAAGTTTTTATTTTTTTAGGTTAATTTTTTTGTAAATAAGTTTTTCTCTTTCAATTACGGGCACTGATATGGCGGCACTGATGGGCACCGATGAGATGGCACTGATGGACATCGATGAGGTAGTACTGACGGCACAGATGAGGTGGCATTGATTGGCGGCGCTGCTATGCGGCACTGATGGGCACTCATAGGCGGCACTGATGGGCACTCATGGGCGGCACAGATGGGCGGCACTTATGGGTGGCACTGATGGATACTTATGGGTGGCACAGGTGGGCACTGATAGGTGGGCACTGTGCATGGATGGGCACTGTGGGGTGGCACTGATGGACACTGTGGGGTGGCACTGATTTTCCCAGTCAGTGCCCATTTGTGGGCACTGATTGGCATCTTTTTTCTTATTTTTTATTGCTTTTTGTTTTTTTGTTCTATATTTGTTTTGTTTTTGCACACCCTGGTGGTCCAGGGTGGGCATCCCTGGTGGTCCAGTGTGGTGATCCGAGGGGGGGCTGCGCTGATAAACAATCAGCGCGAACGCCCCCTGTCAGGAGAGCCGCCGATCGGCTCTCCTATACTCGCGTCTGTCATCGATGGCTCTTCCTGTTTACATCGTGATCAGCCGTGATTGGACACGGCTGATCACGTGGTAAAGAGTCTCCGTCTCCGTGAGAGACTCTTTACTGAGATCAGACTGACACCCCGCATCACCGATCGCCGCACTGCGTGCCCCCACAGGCACGTGCGGCATGAAATCCTGCAGGACGTCCTGTCAGGATTGTGTAACCACTTCCCGGACGTAAATCGGCAATAGGGTGGGCGGGAAGTGGTTAATTTGCATAGTTTTTCTCTCACTCCCTGTTTGGCTATGGGGCAGGAAGTGAAGGCAAATCTCCCCAATTGGACACAGATAATACAAAATAAACTGACAGGGCCTATAACACTCCCTCACTCTATCCAAAATTAAAGAAAATAAAACTTGTTGATTATAGTTCTTGTCAGGGGCGGACTGACCATTGAGTCACTCGGGCACTGCCCAAGGGCCCCATGCCACTAGGGGGCCCCATCCGGGTTGCCAGGCTCAGTAAAACCAGGGACAGTATGTAAAAATCTGTGTTTTTTTTAGATCTGTCCCTGATATGTCCGAAAATGACATGCTTTTAATGTGAATATCCCAAGATTTTAGCTGCCCGCCTCTGCACTACCTCCTGGCGTGGTGGTCATCTGTAAGCCAGAGGGGCCCCATAATCTTCTATTGCCCAGGGGCCACATGAGTTGTCAGTCCGCCCCTGGTTCTAGTTTAAGCACAAATTTCATAGAGTTTTATTGAGAGCCCCAAAAAATATAACCATGCCAATAGGCCAGGATAGAGCGTTGCTAATATGTAGGAATGTGTGCGTTATTAATTTGCAAATAAGTATTATCTGCTCATTTTTTGGGGATGTCTGCACCCCTGATAGTGACAACATTTGTGAGGTGTCTTCACCCTTTCTAATTCATTCACTTCCTGTCACATAGCCAAACAGGAAGTGAGGGTAAAACCTTACTAATATCTTTTCTTGGGGACACAGAGATCAAGCTAAATAGTTTCCCATTATGTAAATTGCACTCTAGCATTTTGCTGTGTACACCCCAAATTATTAGGGATCTTGGACTTTGGGGTCCATTGACTAAAGGCAAATCCACTTTGCACTACAAGTGCAAAGCAAGGAAGAAAGAAAACAAAACAACTTTGCTTCTACAGGATTGGATGTTAAAACCATCAGTGCTTCCTCTCTGATTTTCAGCAACTATGCTTGTACTGCAGAGTGGCTTTGCCTTTACTAAACCCCAAACTAAATAATCATTTGGGGCAGGGATCCTCAAACTACGGCCCTCCAGCTGTTTTAGAACTACACATCCCATGAGGCCTTGTAATGCACTGACATTCACAGACATGACTAGGCATGATGGGAATTGTAGTTCCTGAACAACTGGAGGGCCGTAGTTTGAAGACCCATGATTTGGGGTGTACACAGCAGTGCTGGAGTGCAATTTGCTTAATGGGGACACTAGTTAGATTGACCTGTGTCCCCAAGAAATGACACTGGTAGGGTTTTAACCTCACTTCCTGTTCAGCTGTGTGACAGGAAGTGAAGCCAATTTTAAGAAAAGGGACACAAAGCTCAACACAAAAATAAAAAAACACAAAGCAGGGGTTCTAACACTCACTTGGCTTCCCTCAAACACCCACAATTTGAATAGGATTGCCTTGCGCTAGATTTAAGCACAGTGCTGTAAATCAGCACGTCAAGCCTGTCCACCAATAGCAAACCCCCCCACAGGCCATGTTTGCAGGTTTTCCTTCATCTTGCACATGTGCTTTAAAATACAGTCTGGACAGCAATTCTTGATAAGAGAAATCCCCAAAACATGTCCTGTCGGGGGTACTTGAGGGCTGAGGACCACTGCAGAATAAATAAAATACTTACCAGTTTTTGTCTTTAAAGTCAGGGAGAATAAACATGGCAAACATTTCATGATTACACACCAGGAAAGAAGCTCAGACAAAAATCACACATAATTTGTTAGGCCCAAACCTAGTTCAGCTGCAGCTGTCAACATATGTAGCATGAAAAAGTAACAAAAGACAAACTTAACAATTTTAAAGTAATTTTTATTGGTCAACAAAACAAGGAAAGCAAAAAAAGACAAACAAACAAAAATACATTTCAAAATTCTAAATAACCATAGCTTTACACATTTTTCATAAAATAAGGCCACATAGACAAATACATCAAAGTGAACATCATTTAAAAATAAACCAAAACCATTGGCAAAATAAAACAAAACCCATGCAACAAACCACATTTGTGTTTAGCAACAGCATTTCTGCCAGCCTGCCCCTTCTGAGGGCAGCTGAGGACTGATCGATCCAAGCTTTTTATAACAGTGCTAGTAATGAAGCAATTGAAATCACATGAACAAATTGCAGTCTCTAGTTTGGGTGAGCTTGTAATTGGGCACACCTGCAATTAATCCAAACCACGCTCTATGAGCATCCAATGAGTGTTTTTCACCTTTTAAAAAGAAAGGATATTTTTTTTCTAAGTGTTTGAGCATGCTCAGTTCATCACACATGTAGGAACCAAGCTGCAATGGAATGAGAGCTTTTTTTTTTTGGTTTCCCCTGATCTGATGCTTTCCAGCCTGAAGGGGAGGTGTTAAAGACAGAAGTAAACACGCACATTTAATAATCTATTTGTGTGAAAAAAAAGGTTGCCAATTTTGTTTGGGAGCCACGTCGCACGACTGCGCAATTGTCAGTTAAAGCGACGCCGTGCCGAATCACAAAAACTTGCCCGGTCATTGACCAGAAATATGGTCCGGGCTCAAGTGGTTAAAAATTAACAAAACACAAAAGTGAGCCCAATTTTTGGGGATAATGTGAAAGATGATGTTACACTGAGTAAATAGATACCTTACATGTCACGCTTTACTATTGGAAACACTCCTGCAATGGGGCCAAAATGAATTCCGTGAATATCCCCATAGGCGACCTTTTTCTTTTTTTTCCAGGTTACCAGTTTATAGTTACAAAGAAGGTCTAGTGGTAAAAGTATTGCTCTCGCTCTAACGCACGCGTCAATACCTCACATGTGTGGTTTGAACGATGTTTATATATGTGGGCGGGACTTGCGTAAGTCCCGCCCACATATGTAAAAATTTGTTTTACTTTTTGCTATAATAAATATCCCCAAAAATATATATTGAAAAAACTAAAAAACCCCTCAGTTTAGGCCGATACGTATTCTACATCTTTTTGGTTCCAAAAAATCGCAAATTGCGTTTAGTGTTTGGTTTTTGCAAAAGTTATAGCGTCTACAAATTTTTTTTTTTGGTTGTTTTAACTAGTTATTGGGGCGATCAGAGATTTTTATCGGTACTGCGACATTATGGCGGACACATCGAACACTTTTTTGGAACCATTGGCATTTTTCTAGCGATCAGTGCTGTAAAAAATGCATTGCTTACTCAAAAAATGCCACTGGCAGGGAAGGGGTTAACACTAGGTGCAAGGGAGGGGTTAAATATGTTCCCTGGGTGTGTTCTAACTGTAGGGGGGGGGGACTGACATGTGTAAATGACAGATCGCTGTTCATGAAGGGGAACTCCAGACCCCCCCAAAAAAAAATAAGGTGGGTTCCCTCCAGGTGCATACCAGGCTCTTAGGCTTGGTCTGGAACATAAGGGTTAAACCCGTGCAAAAAAAAAATAGCGTGGGGTCCCCCCCAAGATCCAAACCAAGCCCTTATCCCAGGCACGCAGTCTGGTCAGACAGGAATGGGGGTGGGGACGAGCGAGCGCCCCCCTCCCTCCTGAGCCATACCAGACCACATGCCCTCAACATGGGGGAGTGTGTGCTGTGGGGGAGGGGGGCACTGCCCCCCCACCCCAAAGCACTCTTGCCCCCATGTCGATAGGGACAAGAGCCTCTTCCCGACAACCCTGGCCGTTGGTTGTCGGGGTATGCGGGCGGAGAGCTTATCAGAATCTGAGAGACCCCTTTAATAAAGGGGTCCCCAGATTCCGGCCCCCCACCCTATGTGAATGAGTATGGGGTACATCGTACCTCTACCCATTCACATGGGGGAAATGTAAAGTAAAAAAAACACACCACACAGAATAAAATATTTTATTAATCTGCTCCGGAGCCCCCCCTTTCTTCTTTAGCTCTCTTAGAAGGGGGGGTTTCTTCTCTCCCGATCTTCCGCCGGGACCCTGGGCTTCGGTGATTTCTGCCGGGGGAGGGCGCCATCCCTCGGTCCTCTCCGGAGCCTTCCGCCGGATGCCCCCACCCCATTTAAGCTCTTTTTCATTAGGGAGGGGCATCCGGACTTCGGCGACTTCTGCCGGGGGATGGCGCCTATCCCCCGGTCTTTCCGGTGCCTTCCGCCAGGGTTCCGGTCTTCCTGGTCTTCTGCCGGGGGTGCGCCAACTCCCCGGTCTTTTCTCTTCTGTCTTCTCTGCTCCCTCTTCTGCCTGGCTCCCCCGCGGAGCCAGGGCTTTCTTCCGTCTTCTTTCTTCTCTCTTCCTTCTTCTGCCTGTCTCCTCCGGGAGCCCAGGGCTTGTCTCCGCTGTCTTCTTCCTTCTCTTCCATTCGATGTTGACACGACGTGGTTCCGCGCTGACATGCCGTGTCAGCGGCGGGCATGGACTTATATAGGGTAATGCCACCATGTGACCTCAACCCATGTGACATCACATTCCCTGGGCATGATGGGAATGTGATGTCACATGGGTTGAGGTCACATGGTGGCATTGCCCTATATAAGTCCATGCCCACTGCTCAGACGGCATTCCAGCGCCGGACCTCGTCGTGTCAACATCCAATGGAAGAGAAGCAAGAAGACAGCGGAGACAAGCCCTGGGCTCCCGGAGGAGACAGGCAGAAGAAGGAAGAGAGAAGAAAGAAGACGGAAGAAAGCCCTGGCTCCGCGGGGGAGCCAGGCAGAAGAGGGAGCAGAGAAGACAGAAGAGAAAAGACCGGGGAGTTGGCGCACCCCCGGCAGAAGACCAGGAAGACCGGAACCCTGGCGGAAGGCACCGGAAAGACCGGGGGATAGGCGCCATCCCCCGGCAGAAGTCGCCGAAGTCCGGATGCCCCTCCCTAATGAAAAAGAGCTTAAATGGGGTGGGGGCATCCGGCGGAAGGCTCCGGAGAGGACCGAGGGATGGCGCCCTCCCCCGGCAGAAATCACCGAAGCCCAGGGTCCCGGCGGAAGATCGGGAGAGAAGAAACCCCCCCTTCTAAGAGAGCTAAAGAAGAAAGGGGGGGCTCCGGAGCAGATTAATAAAATATTTTATTCTGTGTGGTGTTTTATTTTACTTTACATTTCCCCCATGTGAATGGGTAGAGGTACGATGTACCCCATACTCATTCACATAGGGTGGGGGGCCGGCATCTGGGGGCCCCCTTATTAAAGGGAGCTCGCAGATTCCGATTAGCCCCGCCCGCATACCCCGACAACCAATGGCAAGGGTTGTCGGGAAGAGGCTCTTGTCCCTATCGACATGGGGGCAAGAGTGCTGTGGGGTGGGGGGGCAGTGCCCCCCTCCCCCACAGCACACACTCCCCCATGTTGAGGGCATGCGGTCTGGTACGGCTCAGGAGGGGGGGGCCGCTCGCTCGTCCCCTCCCCCATTCCTGTCCGGGCCAGACTGCATGCTTGGGATGAGGGCTTGGTTTGGATCTGGGGGGGTTTAACCCCTCACGTTCCGGACCAAGCCTAAGAGCCTAATGTAGCCCTGAAGGGGGACCCGCGCCGATTTCAAGTTTGAAATTTGGCGCCGAGTTCCCCTTCAGGGCTGAAAACAGCTCGGAGATTCCCGTGCGCCGCGTCACACAGCGCAATCACGGGTACGCCGCTTGGTATTTACCAAGATTTTCACGGCGTACTGACAAGGCGCACGGGAATCCCTGACTTTTCTCTCTGCGCATGCCCAGTATGCAAATGAACCTCCCGAGGTTCAGGCGCACTGTGCAAGCGTACGGGGATCTGTTTTCAAAAAACACTTTCCCTTTCAATTCGGCCCGCCAAACACTTTAAAACACATGTCACTTCACTTCCCCTGCATCCCCCCACCTCCCCCCCTAATAAACTCCCGCCCAAACCCCCGCAATTTACAGTTTAATGTGCCGTGCGCCAGGTCTGTACTGGTGCACAATGCACCCTCTCCTGGGCGCACGGAGCACATTAGTAACTAGGGAAATACACTGCACTAGCAGCGTATTTCTTTAGTAAATGGCCAAACGGCTGCTACTCCTGCTTTTACTCCATGAGTCATGGAGTAAAGGCTTGGTAAATCAGGCCCACAGTGTCTTACTTATAGTAAACCCTCCTTTAGGTTTACCAGAACACACAGACAGTAGTAATTTGTGGAGGTAGTGATCATATTAATCATAAATGAGACCAGAATCTATAATGATGAATCCAGAACAAGGATAATTGGAGACATTAGTCCTAAATAGTGGTGATGTCCAATGCCTGGTAAAAAAAAAGTAAAGATCCCAGTGGATACATACTAAATATTATGTTGTAACCAGAGTACTTGTTGCCAATTTAGGTCAGACTAAATGTTATCATAAATCACTGTAAATGAATCCAGGTTTTGAAATATTTAAAAAGTTTTATACATTTTGGAGGTATGTTACACAAAATAAAGCATGCACTAATTACATTTAGGGATTATCTATCCATTATCTAGAAAGACTTAAAAATAATTCCTAGAGTAGTGGTTCTCAACCTGGGGGTCGGGACCCCCTCGGGGGTCGAATGACGATTTGCCAGGGGTCACCAAATCCTGGGCTGTTCCTGAAGCCCACACCGCTCTCCCAGCCTTTTCACGGCCACTCAGCGGGGCTGTCCCTGGAGCCCACGGCCGCCCACTCAGCCTCTTCACAGCTGCCCATTCAGTTCACGGCATGGCTGTGGGGCAGAGACTAGAAGTCAGCTGACTGGTGAGGAATGTGAAGTGGGAGGGGCTGAAGGAGACCCTATCTCCTGTTTTCGACATAGGTGTCACTGCTGCGAGATACCACAAAGTCGGAGACACAGTGAAGTCAGAGACACAGTGAACCTGGAGACACTACCTGTGACTATAGTTGCCATTAGAAGTCCCTACTACAGTTCTAAGATCAGCAGATGACCTTGATCAAGAGCACCTAAGTTGGCTGATCAGAACTCCCCCCAGCACTGCCACTGATCCCACCCCCCACCACCACTGCCACTTATACCAACTCCCCACCAGCACTGCCACTCATCCCAACTCCCCACCAGCACTGCCACTCATCCTAAAATGTACCATAGGGGTTTTAATACTGAGTGGAAGGGACTCAGGAAGAGCTAAATGTCAGTGGGTTAGGATTACTTGTCTTGCCTGCGAAAATAATAATACCCACGCTGCGAAAATAATTTTACTGTTAGGGGTCCCCACAACTTGGGAAATTTTATCAAGGGGTCACGCCCCTAAAAGGTTGAGAACCACTATCCTAGAGTATGGTAATTAAGGGTTTGCTTTGAGAATTGTACTCAAATGGGTATTTAACCACTTAAGGACCGCCTCCTGCATATTTACGTCGGCAGAATGGCACGGCTGGGCACAAGCACGTACAGGTACGTCCTCTTTAAGTGCCCAGCCATGGGTCGCGGGCGTGCGCCCCCAGCGCGCTCCCGCGACCCGGTCCAAAGCTCCGTGACCGCGGGAGCCGCGGACCCGATCACCGCTGGAGTCCCGCGATCGGTCCCCGGAGCTGAAGAACGGGAGAGCTGTGTGTAAACACAGCTTCCCCGTTCCTCACTGTGGCACTGTCATCGATCGTGTGTTCCCTTTTATAGGGAAACACAATCGATGATGTCACACCTACAGCCACACCCCCCTACAGTTAGAAACACAAATGAGGTCACACATAACCCCTTCAGCGTCCCCTTGTGGTTAACTACCAAACTGCAATTGTCATTTTTACAGTAAACAATGCATTTCAAATTAATTTTTTGCTGTGAAAATGACAATGGTCCCAAAAATGTGTCAAAATTGTCCGAAGTGTCTGCCATAATGTTGCAGTCACGAAAAAAATCGTTGATCGCCGCCATTAGTAGTAAAACAATAATAATTAATAAAAATGCAATAAAACTATCCCCTATTTTGTAAATGCTATAAATTTTGCGCAAACCAACCGATAAACGCTTATTGCGATTTTTTTTACCAAAAATAGGTTAAGAAAAAGTATCGGCCTAAACTGAGGGAAATAAAAATTTTATATATATTTTTGGGGGATATTTATTATAGCAAAAAGTAAAAAATATTGCATTTTTTTCAAAATTGTCGCTCTATTTTTGTTTATAGCGCAAAAAATAAAAACCGCAGAGGTGATCTAATACCACCAAAAGAAAGCTCTATTTGTGGGAAAAGTAGAATGCCAATTTTGTTTGGGAGCCACGTCGCACGACCGCGCAATTGTCAGTTGCCGAAACGCAAAAACTGGCCGGGTCCTTTAGCTGCCTAAAGGTCCGGGTCTTAAGTGGTTAAAAATACACAATTTTGCCCATTTCACCTTCATGATGGAAAATATCCACAGAAATTCACGCAATCTTTCCTGGTTGGTCAAACTTAGGTTATTTTTTTTCCAGCGAAAGTTTTTTACACAAATCCTACATTTTCTTATCCGGAGTACACAAGCAGAAAGGTGTTTGATAAGGGCGCTAGAGTAAATTCATTTTATTGGGCTGCTAGGGTGTATGTGGGGCATGGAAGGAGCATATGTAAAAAAATATTTCATGACTAACAAAGATTAGTAAGACTGCGCTTTTAATGCACACTTTAGTACCCCTAAGAGCCTAATGCCCTGTACAAACGACCGGTTTTCCCGTTGGAATCCGCTCAAGCTGTCTTTCATACACACGGTCACCCCCAATTCCTGCCGTCAAGAACACGGTGACGTACAACACTATGATGAGCCAAGAAAAATGAAGATGAATGCTTCAGAGCATGCGTTGACTTGATTCTGAGCATGGGTGGTTTTTAGTCCCTCGGAATTGCATCCAGACGAACGGAAATTTCAGATTTTTTCATCTATCTAATTCCGTCGGAATTTCTGATGGAAAATGTCCAATGGGGCATACACCCGGACGGAATATCCGATGAAAAGCTTCCGTCTGACTTTTTCTGTCTAAAATTCTGCTTGTGTGTATAAGGCATAAGGATAAAGGCACCTGTTAAACACAGTGGCCCAGATTCTCAAAGGGCTTACGACGGCGCAAGGCAATGTACGCCGTCGTAAGTCCTAATCTGGGCCGTCGTATCTATGCGACTGATTCTTAGAATCAGTTACGCATAGATAACCATTAGATCCGACAGGCGTAAGGCTCTTACGCTGTCAGATCTTCAATGCAATTTTTTTTTCCCGCTAGGTGTCGCTTCTGTCGTTTTCCCAGTTGAGTATGCAAATTAGCAAAATACGCGAATTCCCGAACATACGCGCGGTCGACGCAGTGAAATTACGACGTTTACGTTAGATTTGCGCTGCGTAAAGTTGCCCCTGCTATATGAGGGGCAACCAATGTTAAGTATGGCTGTCGTTCCAGCGTCGAAATTTTAAAATTTACGTCGTTTGCGTAAGTCGTCCGTGAATGGGGCTAGACGCCATTCACGTTCACGTCGAAACCAATAACGTCCTTGCGACATCATTTGGAGCAATGCACCCTGGGATTTTTTCAGACGGCGCATGCGCCGTACGTTCGGCGCGGGAACGCGCCTAATTTAAATGCTCCACGCCCCCTACCCGGCTAATTTGAATTAGGTGGGCTTGCGCCGGGTGATTTACGCTACGCTGCCGCCGCAAGTTTACAGGCAAGTTTTTTGTGAATAAAGCACTTGCCTGTAAAACTTGCGGCGGCGTAACGTAAAGCAGATACGTTACGCCCGCACAGTTTTACGCCCATATACGAGAATCTGGGCCAGTGAGCACAAAAAGGTGAGCAAGCAAGCATATTCAGCCAGGTCTTGGGCCTCATCACCCATCTGCAGGTTTAGCACTTTTGCATATGAGTCCTTTCAAAGTCTACCATTCTCTTCAAATTCCATCATTCTCCCTACTCTTACAAAAGCTTGAAACAGACTGTATAGGAAAAGGGGATCCATTTTAATGGATATGTAAACCCAATCACTAACATCTACAAGAGCCTCAACACACTTAGCTTTTGCTAAACTTTACCTATTAATTCCACTACAAAGGTCCTTCTGCTTTCTGTTATAGGTGACAGAGTCAGACACACTGCAATGTTACGCAGCCGACCACTGTAACAAAGTCCCGTCTCCTAGACCAGCTCCTGTGATACTGTGGACTGTCTGGAAGAAAACCGGACAGGTGGCAACCCTAGATGGCGGGTGGCTAGCAGACATCAGGTCCGCCGGACACATGCTTCGTTTCCTCCTCTGTGCAGAGTGCCCACACTATCTATTGCATGAAACAAGGTAAAGGTACGTTGTTTCACGCAATAGAGCCGCCCTGCCGCAGTATATTTGTGGTGGGCGGTCCTTAAGTGGTTAACATCACTGTTAGTTGTTAGCTGTTAATTGGATTGGTGTTTGACATTTGTATTGTCATGCTAATATCCTCAAGAGGGGAATGTCCTCCTGTGGGGGTATAAAGTATGTGTCTGAGTTTCATTATCGTATCATATCGTATAGTATTTCATCTCTGTATACCACGCTTGGGGTAAAAGGGGCTGGCATTAGCACTCAGTCTGCTCGGAACGGTTTGGAGGGCAAGAGGCACTGTTTTGTGGAAGTAAGCACCCAAACAGGGGTTCTATCACAGTAAGCAATTAAAAAAAAATATGTTTCTTTGTTTTTACCTTTAGTTAATAGGTTGGTGACAAAGCGTCTTTAACATAAATCATACAATTTACATACAGTTATATTTTTAGATAACAAAAAATCTAGAACATACTGTATATTGCAGTATGTTTGTACATTGTGTGTACTTTACAACCTGTGAAACACCAAATTGTGTCCTGTTTACTGCTAAATTCTTGAGGCTGTCGAAAGTCAATATTCCACTTGAAAGAATGTCACAATCAAATAGATGAAAATAGAATCAGAAATAACATATTTCAGACTATTTTCTTTAGACCACAAGAGCCAGGGGTAAACATAGCATCATTTAGTGGATTTACTTGTGCTAGCCTCTCAGTGTCCACATTGCCTATTCTGAGGTTTAGAAGGGATTTCAGGAAGTGATGCATACTCCCTATGGAAGAATGTCATTCTATTTGTACTGAAAATATACACATATAGCCTGGTCAAAATACTCACAAGATCTGGTATGTCAACACAACTATGTATACCTTATTTTCTAAAATTACACTGTAGGAAATGACCACAATTACCAATATTGGTCGAATTAAACAGGTTTCCCACTTAAATGTAGATCTGAACCCTAACTGCCGTTATATTGTTAAAGCAATAAATATTATAAACATTTGCCTTTTTTTTTTTAAAAGAAAACTACCGTATTTATCTTGCTATAACGCGCCCCGGCGTATAGTGCGCACCCCCGAACTTGAAGGAAAATTCCTGAAAAAAATAAAATACTTACAGTTTGGATGCCCCTCGTCGGTGTCTTGCCCGTCGTCCATCGCGTCCATCGGCAGCCTCGTCCGGTCCGGCGTCCTTCTGCGGCCATCGTGGTGTCCTCCCTGCTCGATTCCCGCTTCCCGCGCTGTGTTTGAACCACTGCGCCGACATATACCGAGCGCAGTACACTCGGGTATAGTCGGGCAGGCTCGGCTCCTCTTGCGTAAAGGATGTACAGGACGCATAGGACGTGACCGCGAGAGGAGCCGAGCCTGCCCGACTATACCCGAGTGTACTGCGCTCGGTATATGTCAGCGCAGTGGTTCAAACACAGCGCGGGAAGCGGGTATCGGCGTATATCACGCACCCACGATTTTGCCCTGATTTTCAGGGCAAAAAAGTACGCGGTATACGCTGATAAATACGGTATGTTTTTATAGATTTTTTTTGCATCTCAGTGCTGCTGATCTCCTTTAGTCTCTTTGTAACCACTTCCTTTCTAAATGAAAGTGGTGTAGCCAATCGTCTATGTCATGAGTCTCAAACTCAATTTCATTGTGGGCCGCATCAGCATTATGATTGTTCTTAAAAGGGCCAGTTGTATCTGTAAGATTAGATGTCCCCTCCCCTTACATAAGATGTCAAGAGCCACCCCACTATCAGAAGTTGAGTCCCCCACTCTCCCTTACATCACAGTGCGCCCCCTTTCCTTATGCGGCTGCTGGGAAGAAGCTGGATGCATTGCTTGAAAGCAGAAAGTAAGGGTCTGGAGGAGGACCAGAGGAGGGCTGGAGCTCTCCTGCAGCTGTAGAAGATGTGTGAAGTGGCCTGGAGGGCCGGATTCGGCCCGCAGGCCTTGTGTTTGACACCTGTGGTCTATGTCAAGGGTCTCTAAACTTTCTAATCAAAGGACCAGTTTACTTCAGACTTTGAAGGGGCCGCACATTCTGGCCAGTGAGAGCAGAAAATGCCCTAGTGTCAATGGGAGTAAACAATGCCCCATTATTGGTATAGGTGGGGGGAATATTGTCCCCTTGTTGGTATCAGTATTTTAATTAATATCGTAAAATAACATAGAAATGTAAACATTTGTGAGGGTCTTTCTACACCAGTGTTCCCATCAGATCTGCCTGTCAGTTTTTCAAGCAGATCTTAAATAAAGCTCAATGTTAGTCTATGGGCAGGCAAATGTAAACAGACATACATCAGTTTACATCTGATTACCTCTGAGTCTATTTAAGAAAAAAAATGTTCAAACACCCAAAAGAACGTTGTTTCGGTCCAAACTTATGCTTGGCCCAAACCATTTTCCCATCCCTACAGAGCACTTTTCATTGCAGGAACCAATAGTACAGCTTCTGTGAATGAAACAGGAATGTGGAAAGGGTGGGCACTTTTGGCGAGTACCTGTCATAGTTTCACATGCTCTTATTAATTCCCACCACACCAGAATATTACAGCTGCAGCAGTGGTATCTGGGGTAGGAGACTTACGGTTTCCACCTAACACAGCAGCCACCAAAACACAGGATACGTTTCATTCATTGTCTCTGGTGCTGAAAGCTGTAGATTTAAATATATTCAAATACTTAATTGAAAATACATTATAATGATAAAGATTTTATGATTTGCTGTTAGGCTGCATTCACACCTGAGCATTTTGTCGCCTGAAGCGCAACGCTCAAATACGCTAGAGGGGAAAAAATACATTATCCCCTATGGAGATGGTTCACATCTGCACGCCAATACGCCTGACGCCGAACGCCTGAAGCTCAAACAAGTTCCGGACCCTTTTTGTCGCGCGTATCGGGCGGTTTGGGCGTATTTGAGCGTTTCCATTTTCCATAGAAAGTAATTGAAACGCTCGATTCAAGCGACTAGCGTGACAACGAGCGTTTGCTACAGGCGTTTCGTCGCTTTAATCAATAGAACTTTTCACCCAGGCAGAAGATTAACAATATCTACCAACATAGCAACAAGTAATGAAAAGATGATAATTTTTCCTATTGGCTAAAATAAAAAACGTCGAAGTACAAAAACGTCGGACGACGCTGTATGCAAACGCGCAAATAAGCATGAATACGCGCGACAAAACGCCGGAAAAAAAACGCCCAAAAAAAACTACCAAACAACCGACGCTCAGGTTTGAATGCAGCCTTAGGGTTTATATCCAGCTTATGCGTAAAGCATTTTTATTGAGTCTTGTGGATGATGTGCAGTAAAAATGCAGCTCTGAGTCTGTTTAAGCACCTGATCTTGTTCAGCCTTTATTATCGCATTGCTTCTCCACTGTTGAGCCAAAAAAAGACTAGCTTCCAGCAATCAAGCAGTCACGGATGGCTAGGAGCTACTTTGGTGTACCCCCATCGGTCATACTGACAAATACATCTGCTGAGGGGATTCAATTTAATTGGAACATGGGAAACCCCCTACAGAAATCAGGATATTGATATAAAATGTGAAACAATTGATATCAATATCAACATCTAATGAGTAGCCTTGGGTCCTTACAAAATATTTTCTATTTTTTTAATTTGTACATTTGGATGTTGGCTCCCCAGACCAGTGTAAAGCTCACTTCTTTCATAAATAAATACATGTCCTGTAACCACTTTAAAATTCTGTTTTGTCTGGAGATGAAAAAATTGAACTGCGCAATTTGAGATTCAAAGCGGAACTTTACCCATAATAGCATAAAAAAGACTGTTATTTAGCAAAATTAGTGTGGGCTGTAATTTGCCTCCAGCATTGTTCCTGTTTTTTCTTGCCGGAAGCTGCCATTTTCCTGAAGCGCAGAGCTCCCGAACAGCAGTAAATCTTTAGGTTGTCAGCAGATTGGCTGCTACAAATTCGGCAGAGTGCATAAAAATGGAGAGATCATGTGTAGTGCAGAGGGAGACAGTGGGGTTGATTTACTAAAACTGGAGAGTGCAAAATCTGGTTCAGCTGCGTATGGTAGCCAATCAGCTTCTAACTTCAGCTTGTTTAGTTGAGTTTTGACAATAAAACCTGGAAGCTGATTGGTTTCCATGCAAAGCTGATCCAGATTTTGCACTATCCAGTTTTACTAAATAAACAAGGAAAATACTGCGCTAAGAACAAAAACTTGAGAAATAAAAAAATTTACTTTTTAAGAAAAAATCTGCACACCTAAAAAACATGTAATACTCATGTAAACAAAACAAAAACAAAGGGGGGTAGGTATTATTATACAGGATTTATTATACAGGTAGCGCTAAGAACCACACTACTTGAATTAAGTGTAGATGTAAATATAAGTTTAAACACAAAATGAGTCCGTGCAAGCTAGACGTAAATAAATATAAGGTTGCTACCCCTCGCCGGGGATAGCAACCAATGCCACTCAAAAATAAATTGAATAGTTAATGTCCAAAGCGTGGTAGTATGTTATTGTCTGATTTGTGAAGTGACAAAAATATATTCAAATAAAGAGAAGAATCCACCACCGATTTTTGTGAGTTAAATGGACGTAACTGTTCATCACAATCGCACCAAAGGTAGTAAGTAAACACCCTTACTAGAAGTGTGAGGCCCCGTACACACGGACGGATAATCCACTGAAAACGGTCCGCCGGACCGTTTTCAGCGGACATGTCCGCCCGGAGACTTCTGTCTGATGGTTGTACACACCATCAGCCAGAAATCCGCGCGTAAACAATACGCGGGCCGTGGCCGCGCCGTCGCCGCGACGACGACACGGCGACGTGCGCGGCCCAGGAAGTTCAATGCTTCCACGCATGCGTCGAATCAGTATGACGCATGCGAGGGATGGCGGTCGGTCGGACGTGTCCGGTGAGTCTGTACAGACGACCGAACACGTCCGACGGACAGGTTTCCAGCGGACAGATTTCTTAGCATGCTAAGAAATTTTTATCCGCTGGAAACTGTCCGATCCGCCGGACAATTGTCCGCTTGGGCCTACACACGACCGGATCTGTCCGCTGGAACTGGTCTGGCGGACCAGTTTCAGCAGATCGATCCGGCCGTGTGTACGGGGCCTGAGATGAGGTCATACAGGCATCAATATCCACCCTGACGGGTAATACGAAATCCCAGCAGTAGTACGTAGCTCCTCTCCCGACAAATCCTTTCCAGACTCCGGATTCTGTCTGTCTCATCCAAACAGGAACCTTTAGGCAGATGATTCACCTTGCGCCAAACGATCAGCTCCTGGCCCGTAGGTAGAGGAATGTTCTGACCCTGAAGGGGTTATTCTAGGTTTCCACACTATATATGTGTGTATCATCATCTCTTCTGCTCACGCAAGGTGAATCATCTGCCTAAAGGTTCCTGAGTTCAGTGTCGCACGACCACGCAATTGTCAGTTTAAATACTGCAGTGCTGTATCGTAAAAAAACGGCCTGTCATGAAGGGGGGGGTAAATCTTCTGCAGCTGAAGGTATTAAACAGTATAGACACTTATTTTCAATGTTTTACATAGCTGTACGTGCAAAATGGGCCAGTCTGAAGTGATCTAGCAGGACTTAGGGCCAGATCCTCAAAAGGGATATGCAGGCATATCTGCTGATACGCCGTCGTATCCCTGTTTCTAACTATGCGGCTGATTCAGAGAATCAGTTACGCATAGATATTCCTAAGATCCGGCAGGTGTAATAGTTTTACACAGTCGGATCTTAGGATGCAGTACCGCGGCCGCCGCTGGTGGCATTTCTCGTCGAAATTCCGCTTTGGGTATGCAAATTAGCACTTACGGAGATCCACGAAGCGGTTTCCCTTTGTGAAGTCTCCGTAAGTTGTTAGTTTGCAAACGCAAAATTAGGGCTGCTTTTACAAAGTGTAAAGTTAGTACACCATGTAAAAGTAGACCCTTCTTTCCCGTGACGCTGTCAAATTTTTTTTTTTATTTTTTTTTTCCCGCCGCATCTCTTTTTTTTCCTGACGCAACTTTTTTTACCCGGCGCGATTCACAAAACTCGGCGCAACGTAACTTTGCGCAAAGCACGTCGGGAAAATCGCATTGAGAGCATTCGCAGTACGTCCGGCGCGGGAGCGCGCCTAATTTAAATGGGACTCGCCCCATTAGATTGGGCCCGCCTTGCGCCGGACGGATTTAAGTTACACCGCTGAAAATTTCTAGGTAAGTGCTTTGTGGATCGGGCACTTAGGTAGAAATTTTGCGGCAGGGTAACTTAAATCCCAATATTTAAGTTAAGCCCGCTGTACGTGGATCTGGCCCATAATTCTCTGACTAAAGTTCCACTTTAAAACCTGTTTATTGGGATGGAATGCTTGTGTATGTGGTTACACCAAGGTTCTAGTCATTTGAGGTGGCATCTGCTTGGCTCCACTGTGTTGTCTAACAGCCCTTCCATGCTCCTCTCTTCTCTTGATGCCAGTCATAAGGGATTGTACCATCAGACACACACCATGGCCCAGATTCACAAAGAGATACGACGGTGTATCTCCAGATACACCGTCGTATCTCTGACTTACACTGGTCCTATCTATGCGTCTGATTCATAGAATCAGTTACGCATAGATATGGCTAAGATCCGACAGTGTTACACTGTGTTACACTGTCGGATCTTATTTTCAATTTTCATGTTCGGACTGGGAGCCGTACTAAGCCAAGTTGGCGATGACAGGAAAGAGAACCCGGTGGTGTATCTCAGCCGCAAGTTGTTACCCCGTGAAGTTGGATATGCTGTCATGGAAAAAGAGTGTTTGGCCTTAGTCTGGGCTTTAAAGAAATTGCAGCCCTACGTGTATGGATGCTCTTTTACCATCATGACGGACCACAATCCCTTGATATGGCTTAACTGGGTGGTGGGAGAGAACGGGTGATTACTGAGGTGGAGCCTGGCTTTGCAACCGTACAATTTCACCATACAATATCGGGCAGGGCCTCAAAACGGGAATGCGGATGGGTTATTATGTTTTTATATGGTTTTACTTCAATGTTGTATGCCATTTATACTATTTATTTAAAAGTTGTATTTTGTACATAAGAATTTAATACTGACTGATACCATAATAGTGGATTTAAGTACCATTATGGATTTTCAAAAGAAAGTTCAGCAAAACTCATTCCTTTTTGACTGGCTATCTCTAATTGAAATTCTTTATGTAGCCATCTGATAATAGCAGAGAAAAGGAGGGGGAAGACAGCAGATAGACTGATAAGCACTAAGAAATAAGTAGCACTGTTTTACCAAAAGTGGTTAAAGCTCTGGGCTGATGGTGACAATGAGTAATTATAAACATTAAAAACTATTCTAAATATTAGAAGAAACGGCTCCAAGTAGTAATGCTATATTAAAGTTCAAGGATGAAAAAAAGGCTAGGAGCCTCATCAAGACATAGGGCCAGATTCACGACGCGACGCGGGAACGACGGCTCTACTTAACATTGGCTGCGCCTCATAGAAGCAGGGGTAAGTATACGCCGGGAAAGCCGATACGGAAACGTCGTAACAACACGTCGGGTCCGCGTACGTTCGTGAATTTGCGTATCTCGCTGATTTACATATTATTCAACGTAAATCAGCGGGTTGTCGTGAGCCAACCACAATAGCTCCCGTCTGTATTTCTGGGGACAACTAGATGTTTGTTGGGACCCTGTGCCCATTCCCTCAGTGTAACGATAAAGAAACCCCCATCCCACTCCATTCTGTCTTCCCCCAACCCCCCTGGATCCTTGCCCGCCCTGTCCCGATAACCAGCTAAAGTTGGGTCACTCTTGCCTCAGTCTCTTGCCTAATGTTGGAGGGAGAATCCCAGCACACATTGTTGTCAAGTCAGGGTAACTTAGGAGGATTTGGTCTTACCTGGGTCCCCATAGGAGTGGAGTTGCCTTGAAGTTGGCTCTGATGTCTGGTGGTCACGGCCATGGCGGCCTCTGGGGCATACGAGGCATACGAGGAAGTTAAATGTCCCAAATTGTTCCCCAAAAGTACTTCTGTGGTTAACTCACGTAATAATCCCACTCGTACTTGTCGCTCCCCTGAGCCCCAATCCAAGAGGACTTGGGCGGTGGATAAACATAGCACCTTGAGGGTAAACGTAACCCCGGAATCGCAAAGTCCCTGCGCTGGCTGCCCATTAACCCATACTGCCTGGCGATGGTGCTGCCGATTATTTTCCGGAAGCAGCTTGGACGGGATCAGCTTTGAAAAGTTTGCCGCACTCTTCCTGAACATCTCGATGGTTGGGCTCGTTCTTGAAGCAATGAGCCGCTGGTCTGGATGGATGATTAATCTCTCGGTACCTCGTGGATCGGGTAGGGCAATATCGCTGCAGATGACCGGTTTGGTTACAGGTATAGCACTTAGGTCCGGTAGGAGGGTTGGTTCGGGCTGGGGGTCTAGAGGCAGGGCACTGAGGTACTGAAGTTGGGTTAGAGGCTGGTAAACTGGGCCGAGATAGTGGATAGTGCTCGCTTTTGCCTGACCTTTGAGAGTCCAGATATTCATCTGCCAAAGTGCTGTACACTCCGTGGTCGCTTATTTCGTACTACCAGAGGGGTGTGGTTAAAGAACTGTTCTAAGAGTACTAGCTGGGTGATGTCCTCTATGGTATGAGCGTGGCTTCCCTGGAACCAGCCCTTAAGGTTCCGCTGCAGATGATGTGCCCACTCCACGTATGTTATGTTGGTTTGTTTCCAGGATTCTAGAAACGTAATCTGGCTGGCTTCGGGTATAATGGCAAATCGGGCAAGCAGAGCTTCTTTTACCCGGTCATAGTCTTTAGCGTCCTCGTCCTACAGGGCCCGATACGCATCCGCCGCTCAGCCAGTTAATTTACACGCCAGTAGGGCGACCCAATCTTGGGACAGTACTTCATGTATCTGGCACAGTCTCTCAAAGTCCTGCAGGAATGCTTGAATTTCCTCCTTTCCTTCCTTAAATAGTTTGAACGCCCGAAAGGGCAAATTACGGAAAGGCGCTGCATCTTTAGGCATTGTCTCCGATTGCCGTATTTCTGCCATTCTCCGCTCATGTTGCCACTCTAGTTCTCTCTATTGTCACTCATCCTGCAGCTGGATGTCTCTAATGGCATTCTGTATGGCGGTCTCTGATGGGTTAGCACCATATAATGCCAAACGCTCTCAAACTCGTTGCTGAAACAAATCTTCAACTGACTGGGTCCTGCATTACCATCCCTCTGATCCATCTCTGGTAGCTCACTGATGAGGGTGGCCTTGTTCTTTGTCCCACCGGTCCCTCCACGGCTCTCAAGTAAGTCTTTCAGCGTGGCTCTTTTGCAGGCTGCATAGCTGGTCATTGACTGTGGTGGTATGGAGTGTCCCAGTAACTGGAGAGCAAATCCCACTGCTGCCACCAATGTAACGAGCACCTGCTCGCTCGGTTCCACTCTCCCGACAATTCTCTACTTCTATTGAATCAGATTGCAGATCGCAACGTCTGATGGTTCGGTCATCCGATGCACTGGGATTCGAACTACAACTATGTGCCGTTCGAATCCAGTTGTGATAGCTCATAACAAACACCAGGCAGGCTGTATGTAAGTTCAAACAGGCCACTAGTTTATTGGATGCACACACGCTTTTATACATAGCAGTTTGAACACCCTGCCCCCAACAACCACTTTCCTATTGGTCAATTGTAAAGTACATTGTAGTTCTCAATTAGGTCCTCTTGGCCATGCAAATGAGGACTTGAAACAGGGTCAGCAGGGATTGGTCCGATAGCTTGAATAGAAGGACTGATATGTGTAATGACACAGAAGCCCCAGGGAATAATTAAAGTACATAAAAAACAGTCAAACACAGAACAATGCTTTTTCTTCCAGACCATGGAGCCGTCTGGAGGGGGGGGGGTAGCCTTAAGACAGGGCAGAAGACCCACCACTGTGTAATAGATTTCAAGGAGAAATACTTCAGTATTCCAAGGTTCATGACACTTACCTCCACTGCGCAGTTTGTTTTGTACGGAGTGGCCCCGATTCTCGTCTTCTGGGGTCCCTTGGCGGCTGTCTCGGCTCCTCTCCGCATGAGCTAACCCCCTTCTGGGAAGTGCTCTCCCAAGGGGGTTAGCTTGCGGGCACGCTCCCGTGTGATACAGTCGGCGGCCATGTTGTGGGATCTATGCTGGACGATCCGTCTGCAATCAGTCTGCTGAAAGGAGCAGCTATTTCTTCCCAACAAAAGAGTCACAACAGGAAACGAGAGGAAGTCTCCAACTCTTGCTTAAACATTTGTCACCAAAGACCTTTATGTGGCCAGAAAATGTCGAGCATAGATCCATCTTCCCTCTGACAACTCCAACACAACAGGGATCTCTGGGGAAACAATTTTATATAGGGTTTCCGGGACCCTGTCCTTCTAGCTAAAATTGTGTATATTACAAGAGATCCATTAAAGTATGATATATCCTTCCTACTATCAAGTATTTGTAGAATCTCACATGAGGAACCATTCAATACCCAGATACATTGATTTCTGCTTCATATGATCCCAGACTGAGAAGTTGAGGATCTACTATCGCTGGTGAGTGGGGTCTCCGAAGGGGGATCACTTATATTTGTTTGTGGGAACACTGAAGGATTTATCGGCTCATTGAGGATTGAAGCACTGAAACATTTGCAATTTATGGAGCTGGATTTGTTTACAGCGGATAACTAAGTTTTGTAGCACATATATATTTGTTTTGCAATATTTTTGTACACATGTTTGCACTTATATATATTTTGCACTAGGCTATCCAGTACTGTACTTCCAGTGCTGCTCTTCATCTGATTAACATGAAGTTTTAGCACTTCTTGTGCAGCAGCTGCAGTTTCTTACTCACTTTTCACATTGTATTTATTTTGTTTATTACATTCAAGCGCAAGTTTTTTTGTATCAAAAGGTGACTGCAAGGTGTTTTTTCACCTTAATGCATAGGATGCATTAAGGTGAAAAAACACAAATCTTTATAATCCCTTTAAAATACATCAAAGCCATATGCTTTTCTGATATGTTTCTAGAATCCTATTCACTTTAATGAATAGAAAAAAAATAAGCTCTTCAAATTATGACATACATAGATATCTAAGACATAAATTGCAATAGGCAATGCCATCCCTGAATGAAGAATATAGAAAGAGATGAATGTAAGGAACTTTATTCATAGAACATAAAGGAGCAATTCAAGGTTCCAGTGTACCTTTGGCAAGGCTAACTGAGATAAGCCAGTATACTAGTCTGCCGGGCTTAATTATATTTTTCCTGACAAAGTGAACTGTATGTGAATTACAAGACCAAATGTATATTTATACACTATGAAGGGCAGACAATTATATAAAGATTTGTCAGGGAGAATGTCATAAAGTTACAACGCCAGATATTTAGCTTCTTATCTATTTTTCTGTCCCTTTGGCTTTGATTCTTAAGAATTATTATTCACCACATTCTACCATTAGTGAATTTAATTGATATTGTTTAATTACCTTATAAACACAGTTGGTGTTCTTATTGCTATGATGATTATAACATAATTGAATTGTATATGCAGTATTCTATATAATAGTCAATAAATCTTTTCAAGCACCTTTCTCTATGTCACATACAGCTTTGCATATTCTACTGTAAAAAGGCATTCTTTGTTTAATACAAGGAATATGTGATGCTGGTAGGTTAATTGGATCCTGTCTAAATTGGCCCTACTATGTGTATGTATGAATGTGAGTTAGGGACCTTAGATTGTAAGTTTCTTGAGGGCATGAACTGATGTGAATGTACAATATACAGTATATGTGAAGCGCTGCATAAATTGACAGAGCTATATAAATACCTGTAGTAAATAAATAAATAAAATAAAATAAATGAAATATAATAATAGTCCCTGTGTGATATTCTAATCATGGACCCCTATTCAGGACTACTCACCATAGAAATCATAAACGTTAATTTCATTATTAGTATACAAAGTATTTCCATCCTGATGTAGTACAAGAGTATATTTAGGCATACTTCAAAACCCTCATTTCAGTTTAAAAGTATAAGTTAACCACTTCAGCCCCGAAAGAATAGGCTGCCCAATGAACGGGCAATTTCTTGCGATTTGGCACTGCGTTGCTTTTACTGAGAATTGCACGGTCGTGCGACATTGCACCCAAACAAAATTGACGTTCTTTTTTTTCCCACAAATAGAGCTTTCTTTTGGTGGTATTTGATCATCTCTGCGGTTTTAATTTTTTGTGCTATAAACAAAAAAAGAGCGTCAGTTTTGAAAAGAAAGCAATATTTTTTACTTTTCGCTATAATAAATATCCCCCAAAAATATATAAAAAAAAAAATTTCCCTCAGTTCTGGCTGATATGTATTCTTCTACAAGTGTATATTGATTGGTTTGCAAATAAGTTATAGAGTCTACAAAATAGGGGATAATTTTATGGCCTTTTTATTATAATTTTTTTTTTACTAGTAATGGCGGCGATCTGCGATTTTTATCGTGACTGCAAAAAAAGTTAAAGAAACCTAAAAAAGGAAACTAAAGCAGCCACCACACCAAACAATTGGTAGGCTGAAACATATTACATTTTTGTTCTTGGGATTAATACCAGCTTTAAGAATGGTTTTAGATAGCTCGCATCATGCTGAAAACCTCTTGCAACTATTCTTTATTAATTTACTTGAGACATGCAACAATGCAGGAGTCA
The DNA here is from genome assembly GCF_905171775.1 of Rana temporaria. Taxonomy (NCBI): domain Eukaryota; kingdom Metazoa; phylum Chordata; class Amphibia; order Anura; family Ranidae; genus Rana; species Rana temporaria. The sequence goes on along the minus strand of NC_053491.1, from coordinate 218,535,706 downwards.
AGAGTGATGATCACAACAGAGCCTGGCACTCTATGAAAAAAACTCCTTGCTGGATACAGATTCTGTTGGTCTATGCCTGCCCTTGGCTATGGGAAAACATGGTTGTAAAATAAATTGTTACATGGCAGTGGTGGATTGTAACAAGGATATAGTATTTAGCTCCCTGAGGTCCATAGCTCTAAGGTGACTCAGACCTTGGCTACTGAAATTCATTTTTAGAAGGAAACCTGAACTGCTAGAAATATGTAATCTGCCATTGTTGACCTTCTTCTGAAAACGTCAATTGCCAGTTAGTCCTTGGGTTCAATACGTTATAGATCACTATTGAAATGAGAGTGCTTGATCTGCATAATTGTTCCTTACCCGTTTACGCTGTTGGATCAACATCACAACCAAGCAACAAGTATTTTTAGAAGAAGTCAGAATATCAGCTTGCATAGTTCTCTCAGTAGATGTTTCATTTAACCACTTGCCGACTGCCTAACGTAAATATACGTCAACAGAATTTCACGGGCAGGCAAAGCAACGTACAGGTACGTTGCTTTGGATCTCCCGCCTAGTGGGCGTGCGCGTGCCCGCCACGAGTCGGTGTCCCGCGATTGTGTCACGGAGCAGCAGAACGGGGAGATGCAAGACATTTTCCTGTTCTGCCTAGTGACAAGACAGTGATCTACTGCTCCCTGTCATCAGGAGCAGTTATCAATGTCATGTCACTGGTAGCCCAGCCACCTCACAGTTAGAATCACTCCCTAGGACACACTTAACCCCTTCCTCGCCCCCTAGTGGTTAACCCCTTCCCTGTCAGTGTCATTAACACAGTAATCAGTGCATTTTTATAGCACCGATTGCTGTAAAAATGACAATTGCCCCAAAATAGTATCAAAAGTGTCCGATGCTGGAATTTGAAATCTTTGCAAAGGACCCTGTGAAGCTGATTGGGTACTCATTATTATGTTCATGCTTTTTGATTTTACTTGCCAAAATATATCGTTAGTCTAATTCTTATGTGCTTGGTAAGGTTTACAGAAAAAAAATACAGGTGGTGTCAGTGTGGTTGAGGTCTCATAGAGCTGGACAAAAGCAGAGGACCCAAACTTACTAATGGCCCCTAAAGGGTAGTGCAACACAAGTAGAACCCAGCACTGAAAGAAGCCTGATGTCACTCTGTCTTGTAGCCATTGTCCAATCAGATGATGGCAGAGGGAGTTGGGTACAGGCTGCTTTGTGCTGCAAGGCTTCCGGTTTGATGGTTTGCAGGACAGTTATCAGAGCTACTGTGGCTTCCCTCTGATACATGGAAGAGACTTCTAGATAACAGAGGGAGAGAAGTGCTGGCTCCACACAGTGCTCTGTAACTGTAATGCCGCGTACACACCATCACTTTATGTGATGAAAAAAAACGACGTTTTTAAAAACGTCACTTTAAATGACCGTGTGTGGGGGAAAACGTCATTTTATGTCTTCTGAAAAAAGACCAAAAAAAATTGAAGAATGCTTCAATTTTATGTGTCGTTTTTCAAAAAGTCGTTTTTTACTTCACAGAAATTGACCGTGTGTAGCAAAAAACTACGTTTAAAACAACGTTTTTACACCCGCGCATGCCCATAAGCTAGTTATGAAGCGAGCTTCAATGGAAAAACGTGGTGAACGTATCCTTGCTTTGCTAGAACATTGTGAGAAAAACGATGGTGTGTAGGCAACTTCGTCTTTGAAAATTGAAGTTTCAAAAACTTTGTTTTTTACTTCACAGAAAATGTTTTTTTTTTTTCATCACATAAAGTGATGGTGTGTATGCGGCATAAGGGACAGGTACTGTTAGCATAATGAAAAGCCTCTCCAGCATACACAATCACTCTGTGGATAGAAGGCTGCATGGTACTGCAGGACAGGTAGGGTTGCCAACTTTTCTTCAAGCCAAACCTGAACATTTATATTTGTATAAGACCTGAGACACCTTTGGGTGCCCTAAGGAGAGTAGTAATGAGTTGTGTGTAGCGTTCTGTGGTGAACATGAGGTGTGGCCAAATTGTGTTAACAGTGGGCATGGCCTACAGGGGCATGGTCAAACAAAACAAAAGCATTCCTTTACAATAAATATGCTTAGAATAATAAAACGAATGTCAAAATATGAACTTAGCCTACCTTAAAAGTGGACTGTGTCAGTCAGTAGAGCAGTGGAGGTTGTCAGTAGGACAGTTTACAGTGTGTGGACAGGGTCAGTAGGGCAGTCGATGGTGTCAGCAGGGCACTGGATGGTGTCAGTAGGGCAGAGGTTGGTGTCAGTAGGGAAGTGTATGGTGTCAGTAGAGCAGTGTATGGTGTCAGTAGAGCAGTGTATGGTGTCAATAGGGCAGTGGACAGTGTCAGTAGAGCAGTGCAAATGTCAGTAGGGCAGAGGTTGGTTTCAGTAGGGCAGTAGTGGATGGTGTCAGTCAGAAGAACAGTGGACTGTGTCAGTTTTTTTTATTTTATTATTTTTTATAATTTGCCTGGAGCACTGTTGGGGGGGGGGGGGTGTCATGAATTACCTCGGCCACTAGAGGGCGCTAGCGGCGCACCGGCACGCGCAATGCGCACGCAATCGCGGCATCGCGCTCGTGCACGCGCGCACCGGCGGTAACGGCGCGCGGGAGCGCGCATCGGCGGTAACGGCGCGCGGGCACGTGCAGGCGTCCATCTGGCGCCAAAACAAACCTATTTAAAGTGTCCTGGGAGCCTGGCCCCTTGCTGTCCGGTCTGCAGCGTTTCCTGAGACCACCTGTACCTGTACCTGTACCAACTACTCCTGCTTGATCCAGATCCTGATACCCGGCTTGTCCTTGTTGTTCCTGTCTTCCGCCTGCCCTGACCTCGGCTTGTTCTGACCATCCTCCTGCCTGATCCCTGGTACTCCGCTGACCGCCTGTTGCCGACCCGGCTAGTCGACCTCTCTGTTACCTGGGCCGCTCCTGCTTACCAGTCCGGCTGCTCCGGCCTCTTCAGTCTTCTGGGACCCTGTTCAGTCTTCTGGGACCTGCTGCGGCCAGACTCTCCGAATACCTTCCTTTCCGGCTTACCTGCTGTTCCAGTGTTCCTGCATCCAGGCTGCTACCTACCGGCCTGCACCTGCCCTTCAAAGACTTCCTCAGACTTCGCAGAAGCTCCATCTGGCCCCTGCACCAGCGTCATCCCTGGCGCTTGTGCGACTCTGCATTCCCGCTCCCCCTGTCTACTCTACCAGGGGTCCGGGATCAGAGGAGCAACAGCAGCCACTTCCTGCACGTCGGGCTCTCCCTTAAGGTATGTGACAGTACCGGACAGCCATGTCCGAGCCCGCGCAGGGAGTGGATCCGATGCAGGAACTCTGCCGCCATTTGGAAGGACTAACCCAGGCCGTCCGAACCCTGCAAGAAGGTTATACACGTCTGGAAAATCGGGTCCAAGCCTTGTCCACTCCTGCCACAGCCTCTGCGACTTCAGGGGCATCCGCTTCGCCATCAGTAATAATGCTGCCACCTGAACCTAAAGTTCCCATGCCCGAGAGGTTTGCAGGAGAACGTAGAAAATTCCGAGCCTTCCGCAACGCTTGCGACTTATACTTCGCTCTCCAACCCCGGACTTTCTCCCTGGAAGCCACTAAGGTGGGCTTCGTCGTTTCGCTACTGTCTGGCGAACCGCAAACCTGGGCTCATCGCCTCATGGAGAACAAGGATGAATCACTTGACAGCCTAACAGCCTTCTTCCAGGCTATGTCTCTGCTTTATGAGGACCCGCATCAGACCGCCACTGCAGAAGCCGCATTACATGCTCTACAACAGGGTCGCAGACCCGCAGAGGACTATGTGTCCGAATTCCGCAAATGGTGTTCTGACACAACCTGGAACGACTCGGCTCTCTGCTACCAGTTTCGCCTTGGCCTGTCCAAACCGATAAAAGATGAGCTGGCCCGGGTAGGAGTTCCTGGGACCCTGGATGCTTTAATCAACTTGACCATCCAGATCGATCGGCGCCTGAGGGAGCGCAGGACTGAAAGGACCACTGTCCCATCCCGCCCGGTCTGGATGATGCCACGGGTACCTTCCACGGTCAATCCACCTCCACCAGCTCCCACAGTCTCTCCTATCCCTGATACTTCAGAGCCCATGCAGCTAGGCCTCCTTCGCCCTTCACTTACGCCGGAGGAACGACAACGCCGTAGGGCCAACAACCTGTGCCTGTATTGCGGGGAGTCCGGACACTACGTGAGGACCTGTCCTGCCAAGCTGCGTAAGTGTCAATCCTTGTCGTCTGTATCCCTACCTGTCCTTCCAAGCAATTCCACTCATCTGGCTATCCTTGTTTTATTCCAGCTTCCAGGAAGAACTATACAAACCAGCGCCATTATTGATTCAGGAGCCTGTAGCTGCTTTTTGGATCAATCATTCGCCTTCAGATATCAGATTCCTCTCCGCCCCAGGTCTACTGGACTCTCTGTGTACTTAGCAGACGGCTCGGTGTTAAAATCTGGTCCCGTCACCCAGGAGACCCAGCCTCTTGCCACCACCATTGCCGATAACCATCACGAACTCTTATGCTTGGATGTGATCAACTCCCCCCTGTTCCCTGTCATACTGGGAGTACCATGGCTCCAAGTCCACAACCCCCAGATTGACTGGGCCACTGGTAAAATTGACTTTAACTCTCCATTCTGCCGACAGCATTGCCTGCAACTACCGTCTCCTCCTCTGCCATTACTCTGTTCGGACTCTGACATTGAGACTCGTCAATCCGTCCCAGAAATTTATCATGACTATCTGGATGTCTTCAGCAAAAAGGGGGCCGAGACCCTCCCACCTCACAGGGCCTATGACTGCCCCATCGAACTCCTTCCTGGTGCCGAAGTCCCCTTCGGAAGGATCTTTCCCTTAACCGGACTTGAACTTGAGACCCTGAAAACTTATATCGATGACAGCTTGAGGAGGGGGTTCATCCGTGCCTCCACGTCACCCGCGGGTGCGGGCATCTTTTTTGTTGAAAAGAAAGACCATTCCCTTCGCCCCTGTGTGGACTACCGGGAACTCAACAAAATAACTATTAAAAACAGATACCCTCTTCCCTTGGTACCCGAACTATTTCAGCGTCTGGGGTCCGCGGTCATCTTTACTAAATTGGACCTCCGAGGGGCCTACAACCTTGTCCGCATACGCGAAGGGGATGAGTGGAAGACCGCCTTCCGTACCCGTTTCGGGCACTTTGAATATCTAGTCATGCCCTTTGGACTCTGCAATGCTCCGGCAACATTCCAACACTTTGTCAATGACATTTTTAGAGATTATCTGGACCTCTTTGTGATCGTCTATCTGGATGATATCCTAATCTTCTCCCCTTCCCTAGAGAAACACCGGGTACATGTGAGGAAGGTGCTTGAACGTCTTCGTACCCACGGACTGTACGCAAAACCCAGCAAATGCGAGTTCGAGCGCCCCAGTATACAGTTTCTGGGACTTATCATCTCTGTAAGGGGCGTAGAGATGGATCCTCAGAAAGTTTCCGCAATTCTTGACTGGCCAGCTCCGACTGACAGAAAAGGTGTTCAGCGATTCGTCGGGTTTGCAAATTTTTATAGGAAGTTCATCAAAGCCTTTTCCAACATCATTTCTCCTATAACGGACTTGACTAAACTGTCTGCTCGGTTTCGCTGGACACCAGAGGCCCAAACAGCCTTCGAAACCCTGAAAGGCTTGTTCACCTCGGCATCCATTCTGAGACATCCCGACGCAAGCCTGCCCTACATTCTTGAAGTGGATGCATCTGAAACCGCGGTTGGAGCAGTCCTCTCTCAGAGGCAGGGTCCCAAGGCACTGCTATATCCTGTCGCATACTTTTCCCGTAAACTATCTGAAGCAGAGAAAAATTACGATGTTGGGGACCGGGAGCTGCTGGCCATAAAAGCCGCCTTGGAGGAGTGGCGGTATCTCCTGGAGGGCGCAGCGCACCCAATTTTGATTTTTACAGATCACAAAAACCTGGAGTACCTGAGGGTGGCCAAGAGACTTAGACCACGCCAGGCCAGGTGGGCACTTTTTTTTACGAGATTTTCATTCCACATCACGTACAGGCCAGGGTCAAAAAATGTCAAGCCGGATGCTCTTTCCCGCATGTACGCCAGTTCAGAGCCTCCCAATCCTCCGGATACTATTCTGTCATCAGGGAACTTTTTGTTACTACAAAGAGACTTGGTACCCCAAATCAGGCAGGCATCTGCTGGCATTTCTTCTCCACCTGATCCGGAGCTACAATCCAGGGACGGTTTGCTATGGTACCGGGATAAGATCTTCGTACCCGAGGGGCTGCGAGTTAGTGTTCTGGGCTCCTGCCATGACCACAAGCTGGCTGGGCACTTTGGGATACAAAAGACCGCTGAACTTCTGCAACGCACCTTTTGGTGGCCCCAACTCCTGAAGGACTGCAAAGATTATGTGGAATCGTGCACTACGTGCATTCGAAACAAAGGTAGTAAACTCAGAGCCTGGGGGCTCCTTAAGCCATTACCCGTACCGGAAAGACCTTGGAGAAGGATCTCCATGGACTTCATCGTGGAACTTCCCCCATCAGAGGGCTTCACCACTATCTTTGTGGTAGTGGACAGGCTGTCTAAGATGGCACACTTTGTCCCCTTAAAGGGCACACCCTCGGCTCCAGAGACGGCTAAAGTCTTCATCAGAGAAATTGTCAGACTCCACGGCATTCCTGCGGATATTGTGTCCGATCGCGGAGTACAGTTCACCTCTAGGTTTTGGAGGGCACTTTGCAGTAGTCTCGAGATCGGCCTATCGTTTTCCTCAGCATACCATCCTCAGTCAAATGGGCAGACGGAGAGAACGAATCAGACCCTTGAACAGTATCTCCGCTGCTTCTCGTCCTTTTCGCAAGAAGACTGGGTTTCTCTGCTGCCCTTGGCGGAGTTCGCTTATAATAATTCTATCCATTCGGCCACCAAACAGTCTCCTTTCTTTGCCAACTATGGGTTCCATCCACTGTTCCTCTCCAATTCTGTTCCAGAAAGTACGGTACCCGCCGTTCAAGACACCTTGGATTTCTTTAACTCAAATAACAGGATCCTGCAGGAAACAATGACCCAAACACAGGAACGCAATAAGGAAATCTTTGACAGGAGAAGAAGGGGGGAACTCAACTTAGTACCCGGAACTAAAGTTTATTTGTCCACCTTGAACTTAAAGCTTGCATGCCCTACGAAGAAACTAGGTCCTAAGTTCGTGGGTCCCTTTGCTGTCAAGAGAAGGATAAATGAGGTGGCCTACGAACTTGACTTACCAGAGTCCTTTCGAATCCATCCGGTGTTTCATGTTGCCCTGCTCAAACCGGACGTTCCCAACTCCTTCCCTGGACGGGATACCGATCCCCCAGAACCAGTATTAGTCGATGGTGAGGAGGAATTTGAGGTGGAATCTATCCTGGATTGCAGGAAGAGACGCAACCAAATTCAGTTCCTCGTTAAATGGAAGGGGTATGGGCCGGAGGAAAATTCATGGGAACCGGAGGACAACATACACGCCGAAAGACTAATTCAGTTGTTTAAAGACTCTCACCCGCTGAAGATGACTCAGTTGGGCATCCGGAGGCTGCCCCTTGGGGGGGGCAATGTCATGAATTACCTCGGCCACTAGAGGGCGCTAGCGGCGCACCGGCACGCGCAATGCGCACGCAATCGCGGCATCGCGCTCGTGCACGCGCGCACCGGCGGTAACGGCGCGCGGGAGCGCGCATCGGCGGTAACGGCGCGCGGGCACGTGCAGGCGTCCATCTGGCGCCAAAACAAACCTATTTAAAGTGTCCTGGGAGCCTGGCCCCTTGCTGTCCGGTCTGCAGCGTTTCCTGAGACCACCTGTACCTGTACCTGTACCAACTACTCCTGCTTGATCCAGATCCTGATACCCGGCTTGTCCTTGTTGTTCCTGTCTTCCGCCTGCCCTGACCTCGGCTTGTTCTGACCATCCTCCTGCCTGATCCCTGGTACTCCGCTGACCGCCTGTTGCCGACCCGGCTAGTCGACCTCTCTGTTACCTGGGCCGCTCCTGCTTACCAGTCCGGCTGCTCCGGCCTCTTCAGTCTTCTGGGACCCTGTTCAGTCTTCTGGGACCTGCTGCGGCCAGACTCTCCGAATACCTTCCTTTCCGGCTTACCTGCTGTTCCAGTGTTCCTGCATCCAGGCTGCTACCTACCGGCCTGCACCTGCCCTTCAAAGACTTCCTCAGACTTCGCAGAAGCTCCATCTGGCCCCTGCACCAGCGTCATCCCTGGCGCTTGTGCGACTCTGCATTCCCGCTCCCCCTGTCTACTCTACCAGGGGTCCGGGATCAGAGGAGCAACAGCAGCCACTTCCTGCACGTCGGGCTCTCCCTTAAGGTATGTGACAGGGGGCTTTGGTAAACATCAGACCCCTGAGGTCTTGCTTTTGAGACAGAGAAAGGGAATGATGACAGAGATAACCCCTTCTCTGCAGCCTCAGCTGTACTGGACAGTGAATAAATGGGAGGATAGCTGTGCTGAGTGGCTTCCCGTTCAATCAAAAACTGAAGCATAATAAACAAAATTTACTAAAATTTACTATGCCTCAGTTTTGAATGGGCACAGGAACAATTGGTACCGATCACTCACTGTGTTTACTTAGAAAAGAAAGAGATCGGTAAATGATATATTTAATGGCCCCTCTTTAGCCTGAAATATCCCCTGCAGCAACCAGTGGGAAGCAGGGGTGTATTTAGGTTTTGTGCTGCCCTAGGCCTGACGAAACTTGCGCACCCCCTAATTTAAATATGACCCACACCTTCCTGTCAAAGCCACACCCCTTCCTTTTTAAGACCCACCCTGTCAATAAGGCCTAGAGAATAGCAGGCTAGGCACTTCCTAATGGCTCAGTCCCTGGGAATAGTAATGGATAATGGATAATGGCCAACAGGCCCTCTTACCAGACCCAGTGAAATCGCAACAGTGATCCCTCTGGCTGGACGTTCGCTCACTCTGGGTTGCCTGGGATGACTCTATTCAGTAGTGTAGCATGTCTGTTCGAGTACCATTTTCGTAAGGGGGGGCGGCCCCTGCTTCCCCTCCTGTCCAGGTGTGACAGGGAGGCTGCATGGGCCCCCTGGAACATGGAGAGACACAGTGCAGTCTGAATAATTTTTCTGGGTTTCAGGCCGGGGATTTATTTTTACAGCCAGGCACTGAGCACCTGTGTCGGGGGGTATTGTAACAGCCAGTCACTGACCACCAATGCGGAGGGGGGTTATTTTTACAGCCAGGCACTGACCACCAATGCAGGGGGGGGGGGGCTATTACAGCCAGTCACTGACGAATAATACTTCTTGCCAAAAGTGTCTCAAAAGTTTTTGGCTGCTAAGCGATCATTGACTGTTTTATGTATAGGTAAGGGAAGATTTTCATTTATTTATATTGTGCTGATTGTACACATGCAAGTTGTACTTTATTGGCTGGGTATAAGGACTGTAGCATACCTTTGACCTGTATAAATCAAATTGGTTGTACATCACCCCTTTGGCACTCCTCCACTGTTTACACAATTGGCCACATCCACCATTCGTTCCTATGCACTCAGTGTGCCACTTTACTCCTCTCCTAGGGGGCTGGGAAGGGCAGGGTGAGTACCTGCACCCATTATCCAGCAACAATAAAACACCCTGTAAGTACCACATTTGATAATCTCCTTACCAAGTTTCATTATAAATGATGGGAGAAAAAAAAATCATGAAAAGACAAAATTGATAGACAGCACAGAAAAATTAAGATATTTTTTCTTCACTGACTTTAGTGTGGAGGTAGTCAGGATATCAATCAGGGATCTTACTGGTTTTCCAAGCCAACCCTTTTTTGCTTTCTCCGGTTTCAATAAATCCACTTTCAATTGCTACAAAGGATCACAAACCCCAGGGACAAACATTTACTATAGTGCAGCTTACCAGCATTTAGATGTTTTTAGGCTAAGAACAGTTTAAGTAAGTACAGAAAATACCTTTAGATCTTGCCAAAAAAGCGTGTCCTTTTCAATTCTTGTGAGCTGAATTTAAAGTACAAACAATGTTATCTTTCTTCTTTTAACTGTTAAACTACATTTAAGAAAACTATGGTTCCCTCCATGGATACAGTGAACAAGATGAACATAGCAACCCAGGGTCAGGAAGTGCCTTTTGCAGGATCACCAGGTGAAAAAACCCTGAAACAAGCACTGGTAAGCTGCATTATATTACATTTTATTACATTTTTGTTTTTGGGTTTTGATACCCTTCAATAAAGAAAGGTATAATCTGATTCTGAGAATAGTATGTTATGGTTTATGAAATCCAAGGATAAATACAGCATCTTGGGTCTCTAATATTTTAATATATCTAGTAGGAGATGAGGTGTTAAAGCACAGTTGGAACATGACTAAGTTTTTTATAGGATTTTAGGTGATCTTTGTAGAGCAGTAAACAACATCTTCTCTGTGCAGGACTATGTTTACTGAATGCTAATGTGGAGGACACAGTTCTTGCACAGCCACACTGTGAATTCTCTATCTTATGAGGTGCTATCTGCCAGGAGGAATGTTACGAAGGCCACTGTGAATTTCCACTGGCTACCCGACCTCAGTGGAAAGTTTTGAAGCAAAGTGTGACTCTTGACTATGCTATAAGAAATTGTTGATATATATACTGAAGAACTAGTAGCAGAAATTACGAGCACTCTAAGGATTTCAGTGAAGGAACAAAGAATAAAAGGATTTAGCTCTTTATCAGTTACTTTGCTTTATAGATAGATATCTATCTATCTATTTATCTATCTATCTATATATATATATATATATATATATATATATATATATATATATATATATATATATATATATATATATATATATATATATATATACACTACCATTCAAAGGTTATAGAACACCCCTATTTTTCCAGTTTTTATTGAAATTTAAACATTTCAAGTCAAGTGAGTAACCTGAAATGATACAAAGGTAATCGGAAATCTGCCAGAGGTGAAGAAAGTTTAATTTAACAAAAGCTTTAACCAGACAATGATAGATGTCACAAGATTGCTCTAACTGCTGATGAGAAAATGTATTTAGCAGTTTATATTTACTAAAATGATTGCAGTTCCATGTTCTGTATACTGTGGGAGACCAGATATAGTGAATGCACGGTCCTGAATTTGGTAACACTTTAAGTCTTGAAAGTTTATGCTAACAATTCCTACAGGTGTCACAACTTTTGTTGATTACTTACAAGCCCTCTCTTTGTATAAAAGTAGTGTTGAAACAGACTGTGTTACTACACCCTCTTAACTACTTGTTCCTGCGCGAGAGCCCGTCATACTACGTCGGCTCTCTCGCAGGCTTCCAGGGGCGCCCGACTTCCGTGCGCGTGCCCGGCGGGCGCGATCGCCGCCGGGCACACGCGATCGCTCGTTACAGAGCGGGGACCGGGAGCTGTGTGTGTAAACACAGCTCCCAGTCATGTCAGGGGGGGAAATGCTGATCTTCTGTTCATACAATATGAGGCCACCCCCCCACAGTAAGAACACACCCATGGACATACTTAACCCCTTGCTCGCCCCCTAGTGTTAACCCCTTCACTGCCAGTGGCATTTTTATAGTAATCCAATGCATTTTTATAGCACCGATCGCTATAAAAATGCCAATGGTCCCAAAAATGTGTCAAAAGTGTCCGCCATCAATAAAAAATTATTTTACAAAAAAAAAGTGTCCGCCATAATGTCGCAGTACCGAAAAAAATCGCTGATCGCCGCCATTACTAGTAAAAAAAAAATATTAATAAAAATGCCATAAAAATACCCCCTATTTTGTAAACGCTATAACTTTTGCGCAAACCAATCAATAAACGCTTATTGCGATTTTTTTTAACGAAAAATATGTAGAAGAATACGTATCGGCCTAAACTGATGACTTTTTTTTTTTTTATATATATTTTTGGGGGATATTTATTACAGCAAAAAGTAAAAAAATATTATTTTTATTCAAAATTGTTGCTCTATTTTTGTTTATAGCGCAAAAACTAAAAACCGCAGAGGTGATCAAATACCACCAAAAGAAAGCTCTATTTGTGGGGAAAAAAGGACGCCAATTTTGTTTGGGAGCCACGTCGCACAACCGCGCAATTGTCAGTTAAAGCGATCCAGTGCCGAATCGCAAAAAGTACTCTGGTCTTTGACCAGCAATATGGTCTGGGGGTTAAGTAGTTAATGTGATGTTATGGCTTTAAAAAAAAAACATGTTATACTTACCTACTTTGTGCAGTGGTTTTGCACAGAGCAGCCTTGATCCTCTTCTTTTTAACTCTCCCGCTGGTGCTCCTGGCTCCCCCTTCTTAACCAGTGCCCCCCAATAGCAAGCCGCTTGCTATGGGGGCACTGGTACATGCTCAATCCTGAGCCCTGCTCCATAAGACACATGAATCCGTGGCTCAGTCCCACCTCTGCTCTCTCCTCACCAAAATCCATGGAAAAGTCTGATGGAAGTCCAATCGTGTGTATGAGGCTTAAGAAAGCCATTGCCAAGATGACAAAATAAGAAAAAGAGGCTTGCCTGGACAATGAAGCACTGCCAGTGGGCTACTGAAGACTGGAAGAAGGTCTTATGGACTGCTAAATCAAAATTTTAGCTCTTCAGTTCATCACGCAGGGTTCTTGTATGCCATTGAGTAGGTGAAAGGATGGTCCCTCAGAGTGTGACACCAACTGTCAAACATGTAGGAGGAAATGTGATGGCCTGGGGCTTTTTTGCTACAGCACAGAGTGGGAGGCACCCTGAACTTAAACTACTGCCACAGCGCCATGCAATTCCCTTTGGAATACCCCCATCTAGCTGCTTTGGGATGAACTGGAGAGAAGGGTGAAGGCAAAGAAACCTACAAGTGCAACACATTTGTGGGAACTTCTGCAACCTGTGTTGGGAAGAATTTGATTTCCGTTGTAGAAAAATTACCATAAATGTGTTCTACTGTTATATCAGGCAAAAGGTGGTTACTTTGATAAGCAAAAAATGTAGGTTACATTTTGTTAAAGAAAAAAATGCCATGATTTATTTTTTATGTCAAATTGTTTATTTGTCCTGTGTTTTATTTTCAGAGTACATTGTGACCAATAGTATAGATAGATAGATAGATAGATAGATAGATAGATAGATAGATAGATAGATAGATAGATAGATAGATAGATAGATAGATAGATAGATCTGTCATATGTTACATGTTACTCCTTGGATACAGGTGTAACATGAAACATGTTAAATAAACATGGTATAGAAAATGAACTTATCCTTTAATGGAAAAAAATAAAATGTGCATGACTTGCATAGATGCGCTGCATATGTTTTATTTTTATTTTGCTTTGACATACACTTCAAGTCTAAAGGGAACTTTGCCTGCCAGATGTAAAAAACCTACCACTGCTTGTTCACTGGCTTTCATGATGATCCTCTTACAACCTTAAGGCTGCATTCACACCTGAGCGTCGGTCGTTCGGCGGTTTTTTCGGCGTTTTTTTCCGGGGTTTTGTCGCGCGTATTCATGCTTATTTGCGCGTTTGCATACAGCGTTGTCCGACGTTTTTGTACTTTGACGTTTTTTATTTTAGCCAATAGGAAAAACTATCATCTTTTCATCACTTGTTGCTATGTTGGTAGATTTTTTTAATCTTCTGCATGGGCGACAAGTTCTATTGATTAAAGCGACGAAACGCCCGTAGCAAACGCCCGTTGTCACGCAAGTCGCTTGAATCGAGCGTTTCCATTACTTTCTATGGGAGATGGAAACGCTCAAATACGCCCAAACCGCCCGATACGCGCAACAAAAAAGGGTCCGGAACTTTTTTTGGCTACAGGCGATGGGCGTCAGGCGCATCAGCGTTCAGATGTGAACCATCCCCATAGACTTTCATGTATTTTGGTCCCTCTGGCGTTTGTGAGCGTCGCGCTACAGGCGACAAAACGCCTAGGTGTGAATGGGCTCTAATTCCCAAAAGTGTAAAATCTACATAAAAACAGAATGCAATGCTTTGCAAACCTCATAAACCCATTGTTTATTCACAATACGACATATAACACATATCAATTGTGTAAACAGAAAAAAATTACAATTTTAAGAAAAAAATTAAGTAGTTTAGAAATTAAAGGCAGAAATGCATTTCAAACACGTTGGGACAAGTCAACAAAAAGCTAGCATTCTGTAAACATCTGGGAATTGAGGAGACCAGTCGCTGGAGTTTTGGGAGAGAAATGTTGTCCCATTCTTGAGTGAGAATATGCTGCTCTAAAACCTTGATATATTTTTCATCATTGATGGTGCCTTTCCAGATGTGCAAGCTGCCTATTCCATATGCATTAATGAACCCCCCTACTATCAAAGATGCAGGCTTTTGAACTGTGCACTGATAACAAGCCAGAAGCCAGTCCCTCTTTTCTTTAGTCTGGAGGACTCGTGCCTTTGGTTGCCAAAAAGAATGTAACATTTTGATTTGTCTGACCACAGATTTCCACTTTGCAACTGACCATTTTAAATTGGTGTTGCCAATTAATCAAATTAGTTACTTTGCCAGCTATTTGTTGCCCTGTGCTAACTTTTTTGAGACTTGATGCTGCCATCAATTTCAACATTACCTTATTTTTTTCTTCAAATAGTAAGTTTTGTCAGTTTAAACATTTTGGCCCGGATTCACGTAGCACTTACGCCGACGTCTCTCGAGATACGCTGCGTAAGTATAAATGTGCGCCGTCGTATCTGTGCACCGTGCCCACAGAACTAGATACGCCTGAAATTAGGCTTCATCCGACCAACGTAAGTTTCCTACGCCGTCGTATCTTGGGCGCATATTTACACTGGCCGCAAGGGGCGCTCCCATTGATTTACGATTTGAATATGCAAATGAGTGAGATACGCCGATTCACGAATGTAGTTGCGCCCGGCGCATAATATACGTGGTTTGCGTAAGGCTTACGTCCGGTGTATAGTTATTCCCCATCTATGAGACGCAACTCAAGCAAAGGTATGGACCTGGGAACTGCCGTCATATTTTACGTTGTTTACGTAGTATTACGCGAATAGGGCTGGGCGTAGGTTACGTTCACGTCGTAGGCAGTGATCCGTCGTATCTTAGGGAGTAGTTTCAACGTGATTCTGTGCATGCGCACTGGGATGCGTCCACGGGACGGCGCATGCGCCGTTTGTTCGGCCCATCATTTGCATGGGGTCACGGTTCATTTAAATGGATCACGCCCACTTCCACCTACTTTGAATTAGGCCGGCTTATGCCTACGATTTTACATTACGCCGGCGCAACGTTGGGAGCAAGTGCTTTGTGAATACTGTGCTTGCCTCTCTGTGTTACGTCGGCGTAGCGCATATGAGATGCGCTACGCTGGCAGAAATATACGCCGCTGTCTGTGAATCCGGCCCTTTATATGTTTCCTAACCGTGACAGTGCAGCAAACCCAGAATAACAACCTAACTAACAAACGCTATGTACAGAAATGGAGGGAGCTCACATGAACAAGGCAGGTTTAGGACTTGGACTGGGAATAAGTGGAGTGGAGCAGGATACAGGGTACTTGACACAGGATACAGGACATTGGGTGCAGGGTACATGGTACTGGAAGCAGGTCACAGGATACAAGACGCAAGATACAGGATCAGGCAAGGACAAACCTAACAGGCAAAGCACTGAGGCACATATATCAATTAAGGGAGGGATTATATACCTACCCAGCAGCCAGCATCAGATGGAGAATTATTACTAGGATATGCTGGCTGCTGGGAGACACCCACTGGTAGCCACCAGAAATGCACCCTGCTGCTGCTCTTGAAACAACAGTGTCACCAGCAGGTGATCCAAGTCCTCACATGAGCCCTGACACTAGGTAAATAATGTAGCTCAAGCAGAGTTCTAGATGGCTTTTATGTTGTTCTTACAAATTTGGATTTAATTTGTTGAATACAGTGGAGGGATTGGCAGAGAGGGGTTGGATATGCTGAGCAGTTGATAAGGTGGATATGTCTGGTAGCAGCAATCATGATAGACTGAAGAGGGGAAGCCTATGCATAGGTAGGACAAAATGGAGGGAGTTGCAAATCTTTTACCACTGTTTAATTAAAAACGTTTATTTAATTTTTTAATGAAGTTGGGGAGATTTACCATCTCTGTTTATCCAAATGACAATTGCCTCTAGGACAGAAAGTGATAAGTAATGTAAAGTTTCAAATTGTCACAATATAGGAAGAGGGGTAATATTTTAATGAGGAAACTCAAGTTTTCATTACTTCCTGTTATGTTTTCAGGACAAGGAAAAAAGGGAAATTTCCCCAATGAACTCAACAGGATTTTAAAGGAGATCTAAAGTAACAGCATAAACTTTCATTTTATAACATCACCATTGTAATATCAATACAAACAATAGTTATTTTTGACAATCCAATATAAAATTGCTTGAAAAATCTTCTTTCATTTTGCCTGTCTGCTGACCATTTCTTTTCACAACTTCCCGATTTGCAGCTCCCGAAACTCCTTTTGTCAATAATACAGAAGGCAGGCTCTGTGAATTGCGTGACACAGCAATGACTACCCACTGGGCATAGTGAATACGTGTGACTGAATTCAAGGCAGTAAATGTGTGTGGATCTTCACAAAGTAAGCTTACTTTAAGATTGTTCAGAGTAAAATAAGTAGGCTAGAAATAATTTAAATTCAATGTGGAAATTAATATATGATTTTATCTTTGCAGTATAGATACACGTTAACTCTCCCCTACTATATCCAAAATGTAAAAAATGTTTTGGTTTAAGATATACTTTAACCAGTTCCCGCCCGATCAATAGTAAATTGACGTCCGGTAAGTGGTTCTGTTATCCTGACTGGACGTCTATTGGCGTCCAGCAGGATAACATGCTGGCGTGCGCCCGTGGGGGCGTGCAGCACGGCGATCGTTGATGCAGGGTGTCAGTCTGACACCCTGCATCTCCGATCTTGGTAAAGAGCCTTCGGCGGAGGCTCTTTACCACGTGATCAGCCATGTCCAATCACGGCTGATCACAATGTAAACAGTAGGAGCCGCTGATCGGCTCTTCCTCACTCGCGTCTGACAGACGCAAGTAGAGGAGAGACGATCTGCGGCTCTCCTGAGGGGGGGGTTTGTGCTGATTGTTTATCAGCGCAGCCCCCCTTCGGATGCCCACACTGGACCACATGTAAACAAATAAGCACAATAGATGCCAATCAGTGCCCACAAATGGGCACTGACTGGCAAAAATTTGCAAATAAATAAACAAGTGATGCCCAGCAATGCCATTATCAGTGCCACCCCTCAGTGTCCATTAGTGCCACCTCTCAGTGCCCATCCATGCCCAGTGCCCACCTATCAGTGCTCATCTGTGCCACCCATCAGTGCTACCCACAAGTACCCATCAGTGCTACCCACAAGTACCCATCAGTGCTACCCACAAGTACCCATCAGTGCCACCTATGAGTGCCCATCGGTGCCGCCTATGAGTGCCCATCAGTGCCGCATACCAGCGCCGCCTATCAGCACCCATCAGTGCCCCATACCAGCGCCGCCTTACAGTGCCCATCAGTGCCGCCTATCAGTGCCCATCAGTGCCATCTCATCGGTGCCCATCAGTGCCCGTAATTGAAGAAGAAAACTTACTTATTTACAAAAAAAATTAACAGAAAAAAATAAAAATCGCAGAGGTGATCAAATACCACCAAAAGAAAGCTCTATTTGTGAGAACAAATTTATAAAAAATTGTTTGGGTACAGTGTAGCATGACCGCGCAATTGTCATTCAAAGTGAGACAGCGCTGAAAGCTGAAAATTGGCTTGGGCAGGAAGGTGCGCAAGTGCCTGGTATTGAAGTGGTTAACCACTTGGCAACCACACTATAGCCGAATGGTGGCTACATAGTGGACAGCTAGTTCTAGGAGGCCGTCATATGAAAGCCTACTGTGATCGCATTTGCTGCGGGCACGGACGGTGCGCTCTGTGAACACAGTGTCTGGAGAACACTGCTGATCACAGATTGAAGTAAAGAGCCCATCAGCAGCTCTTTACCATGTGATCAGTTGTGTCCAACCACAGCTGATCACGGATGTAAATAGAAGCCGACTATCTGCTCTTCTTTCCTCATGCTGACAGCATTAGTAGGGGAAAATAGAGCCGATAACTGGCTTCTACACTGATTATCGGTGTCCTGATTATCAGTGCAGTCCCAATAGTGCCCTCCAGTGCTGTCAGTCTGTGCCCACCAGTGCTGCCAATCAAAGCCCATAGGTGCTGCCTACCAGTGCACATTAGTGCCGCCTATCAGTGCCACTTATCAATGCCATCTATCAGTGCCACCTATCAGTGCCCATCAGTGCTGCCTATCAGTGCAGCCTAATCAGTGCCCATCATTGCTGCCTCATCAGTGCTAACCAGTGCTGCCTCATCAGTGCCCACCAGAACAGCCTCATCAGTGCCTATCAGTGCCCACCAATTCCCATCAGTGTGGCCTCATTAGTGCCGCCTTATCAGTGCCCATCTGTGCCGCCTATCAGTGCCCATCAGTGCAGCCTATCATTGCCTCATCAGCGCACATCAGTGGAGAATAAAAATGACCTGTTTGCAAAATGTTATAATAAACTATAAAAAAGTTTTTTGTTTTTTCAAAATTTTCGGTCTTTTTTCATTTGTATAGCACCAAAAGAAAGCTCTATTTGTGTAAAAAATAATGATACAATTGTCATTCACATTGCAACAGAAATTAAAGCTGAAAATTGGTCTGGTCAGGAAGGGGGTAAAAGTGCCCAGTAGTCAAGTGGTTAGGCTAAATACAGTAAAGTCATTTTGAGGTCTTTCCTGGTTTCTGCTGACAAGTTCACGTACGGTCCCTAGAATAAGAAGCAGCATGCACATTTGGCAGCCTTTACATCACATTAACCACAAGATGTAAAAAGCTGGCACACAGTAATGCTATTCATATACAGACCTTTACATTGCAGCTGCACACCAGGAAAATATAGCTAGAACAGGCCACAATGACAAGCACAGAATTCTCATTGGGAAGACTTTCAGCCTAAATTATAATTAAACCCATGAACAAAAATTTTATATATTGTAGTTTACCCATTCTTAGATGTGGCAGCTACATTCATTTACATTTTTTTTGGCTAAGAACATTTTAGCAAGTACCTAAAATAACTTTTTATCTTGTCAGAAAAGCAGATCCTTGTCTTTTCCTGTGAGATCAACTGGAAGCAAAACCAATGTTATCTTCCTTCCGTAAACTACTAATCCCTCTACTCATCATGTAAAGGTGACAAACATAGCAGATACAGTATGTTTGAAGTCCAGCCTGAGTGGCCACCATGACTCCTTCCATAGATACAGCGGAGGACCGATTGTAGCCACCCAGGACCAGGAAGGGCATTACTGCCAGTAAAATTAAAGGAAAAAAGCATGAAAAATAAAACAAATTCAGGAATGAAAAATTGCTAAAGATTAGAAACAACAGATTTTTTTTGTAAAAAATTAGCTTTAGCATTTTTAATGAAACATTGTTATTTTTGTGCATTGTGTAGCGGTACCCCCGTGGGGGCTTCTGATAGACTCTATACCCCACTGGTTATCTCGACTCTGCTAATCCTCTCTTACCTCTAACATCTTGGGTTCCATCCTGAAATGTTGCGTTAGTAATGAGAAACTCACACAGTATCACTGAACCACTCAGAAATGTTTACTGAGATTAAGAATGAACACAGGAAATTATATAAGTAAAACACAACTTATGTTTGTCAGAGAATATCACTTGACACTGGTATACAAAGGTGTGTACCTTCAGGCCTCGTACACACGATGGGACATGTCCGATGAAAACGGTCCGCGGACCGTTTTCATCGGACATGTCCGCTGGCGGATTTTGGTCTGATGGCTGTACACACCATCAGACCAAATTTCCTGTGGACAGCGAACGCGGTGACGTGGCTGCGCCATCGCCGCGATGATGCGACGCATGCGAGGGCTTTCGGCCGAGCGGACATGTCCGGTGAGTCGTACAGACGACCGAACATGACCGACGGACAGGCTTCCAGCGGACATGTTTCTTAGCATGCTAAGAGACATTTGTCCGCTGGAAACCTGTCCGATCCGCCGGAAAATTGTCCGGTCGGCCGTACAGACGACCGAACATGTCCGCGGAAACTGGTCCGCGGACCAGTTTCAGCAGACATGTTCGGTCGTGTGTACGAGGCCTAAAACTTTCACAAGATCTATGTGAACAGGTACACAGAGAGACAAATATCCAACACCTTTAACACATGTATTGGATACATTTACTCTGAGGCCTCAGCACACAGACCAGCAAACAGTGTACAGCATATACATACAGTAACCACAATGTAAATTGGATAATGTCCCACAATATAGCTCCCCCTAGGTTGTAATTCAATGATTGAGCATTAGAGTGCAGAGCAGTAAAGCATAACAAAAGGGGAAAAACTATAAATGTTCTTACATTTCCAGATATCTTCAGCTAGCCTGTTGTTTATACTGCATTGTAATTTGTAATCCAGGTAGGTAAAAGACAAAAGAACTGAAGAGCAGAGATGAACTGATGAGTGCTTAACCTCAAGAAGTATTATCACATGTACACGCCTCTTTAATTATGTTAATGAATTGAATACAGTACTGACTTTACAGCACAGTGGGGAAGAATAGGCCCCAAGCGCCTGCTGTAAAAGGCCTGTGAAGAAGTAGAACTACAAGTCTCACCAGCCAGTCTGTAGAAAACCACTCAGCAATACTGTTATCTCTATCTGGATGGGCTGTGCCAGCTCACCACTATGGACTCCAGTTAGATGAAGGGCTCCAGCCGGAATACGTCCTGATGTCTCGGTCCGGTGAAATGGCGCTGCCAACGCCGCGACTCCCTGTAGACTGGAGTGCAGGTGCTCCCAGAAGCTCTGGAGCGCAGGCCGGTCTACTTGCTAGAATAGCGATGCTGTCCTCTGCGGTCCCTCCGAGGCTGGCGATCTGTCTTTCCACTGTGTAGGCCGCAGACTCTCACTTCTGTCACACAGACCTCCTGCTGACAGGTTCAGAATGGCATCCAGAGATGCTGAAAACAGGGCGCGCCCGCCTTTTTATTTCTCCTCCCAGCAGGCTGTTCTGTGCACTTTGCATTGTGTGTCCTGTGGTCCAGAGCTTTCCCGGTCAACAGTGTCATTTCCTCATCCAGACTACATGTCCCATAATGCATTGCTCTGTTTACTCTCAAAGAAGAAAAAACCCTCATAGTGAACAGCGTGCACTAGGGGGAGCCAAACCCATACATGAAACACAAACTATTCCTTAATAATAACTACAGTAGCAACCCTTGGCTACAATTGTATAAAGTACAATTATTATTTGGCACTGATATTTGTCTATTCCTTCTGAACCTTGACAGCTAGGTAAAATCATCAGAATGAATGCTAGAGGAATTTGTAGCGCCCATTGAGCTATGGTTGTTGAAATTTAGTTTTGGCCTCCCTGTAGGCAGGGCATGCACTGATGGATTTGTTAGGTCTGTTCTGAGATCTGTTGTTATGCACTCAGTTACTCCCTGGGGACCCTGGGACATAGGGGGTGGGAGAACAATGACCCCAGCCTGCATGTTAATATCTCCCCAGCCAATCCCTGGTCATTATAACAGGTGATTAGCAGGGGGCTGAGGGTGGTATAAATGGGCTAGGATCAGGAGCAGATGTCTCTTGTGCCTGAAGGCTGTAGCTTCCCTGGGAAATCTGCCTGGAACTGCAAACACCTTTTGTCGGGCCCCAGCTACTGTTTGGCTGTATCTTCCTGGAGTATTTACAGAAAGCCTCCCAAGGATACAGGGCACAGGAAACTGGAGTATTGAAGTTAACTGACCTTGCACGTGGCTACACAGTGATCAGGATATCGTGTGGCACTACCCCCAGAGGAGCTGCTGGTTGTTTTGGGTGGCACATTTACCTCGTGGCTCTTCCGAATTGCTAGGGGTGCATGATGCATTTAGTAGAAGTAAAGGAATGTCCGCAACAGGTGCTCTTTGCTGTGCTCTTTATTACCCAGCCGGGTAAAAACAATAAACTTATGGTGAGGAAAGTAAAGTTGAAGGAAGAAAGGAGAATAGCAAATTCAGGCGTAATGATAGGGAAACAGTCCTGCTCCCAAGCGTAACACTTCTCTGCGCCACTCCTGCTTGGGTGGGATTAGTGTACCCCGGAAAGGCCTCTCTCACTGACCTGGCACTCGGTGAACGTGAACTTGAGGAAACGTCTCTGCCACAGACCCTTCTTGGTGAACATCAGGGAGACACCTCTGTCACAGGCCCTCTCTGATTTGTAGTTACGGAGGCAATCCTCCTTAGATAAATTACGCCTGGGTCTCCTTCAACTTGTCGCCCAGGTACCGACTGACAGGTGATCAATCCTTCAGTGTCTGGCTACCTTGATCCCCGGTGGTTTGTCAAGGCCCTTTTGGATCGCAGCCTCTCAATGGCGCTTCTCAGACGGACTCCCCACCGAACAGCAGTACAGCTTGGGATCCTCAAAGGTGGGAACCCAGTCGCTTACTGGGTCCCCGCTGCTGCTCAGATGTTCCAGGCCAACATGGCCCCGGAACCAGAAACACAGCGTGGCCAGGTAGGCCATAACACTGGGGCGCCGTGATGTGGCCACCCTAAAGGTGGGTGCCACACTGGACGAAGGAGAACCCAGAACCAATGGCGTCTGCCCCATAAATACCCTCCCCCAGCATGCACAGCGAGGCCAAACCCTCCTGATTGGCTGCTGGGGAAAGGCACTCAAACCTTGACCCCACTGCTGTCACCTACTGCACAGGGGTGGAAAGAACACCCCAGCACAACAGAATGAGCCCATAGTACAGCCAAGCTGAGACAGAGACCCTGTTTTGCACATAACAATTTGGATCAGAGTTTAATTATACTCTGATCTCCCTCTAAATTTAAATAGCACCGGTACCTAAAATAACCAGGCGCTACAGTGAGTACCAGCTTTCTGGACCTAAAGACATTCTTTGGCTTTTCTGGAAGATCAGCAGCTACTGTTTGTATACTTAGGACTGTATTCCTGTTGAGGAATTTCTGTTTTGTACTATCTATACACTTCAAAGGGGGTGCCTTCACCCTGAAATCTCCTCATTTTCAAGTTTACAGTTACTGGAGTATCCCTAGGCTCACCCTCACCCTATCCAGGTTCTACCCAAAAAAATAAAAAAGAGCTGACTGAAGTGTGTGGGAAATGTTGTTTGCCTGGCTGCCATATGCCTATCAGTGAATGGAACCCGGGATCAAACCGCCAGACAAATCCTGTCTGTGCGCTACACATTAATGATAATGCAAAGACTAATAAGGTTTAGTTTTGGGTAAGTTGCCATAAAAAAGGACGTTAATTATGTCCATAATGCTATACATAACCCCTAACCAATACTCGTATATAATGTCAATGAGATTACACCATTTCTTTTGTTTAGTGGCACATGTTTTAGGTTGTGTCAAACCTGGGCAATGATACTCTTATCTACAAGCAGCTCTGCCCCTCATGTCATACATTAGTTGTAGGAAATAACACTGCATCATTATGCAGTATGCTGTCTGCATAATGTCCATACCTATGTTTTAACTTTACAGGCCAGCAAACACAAGAAAAAATAGGTGGTTTCAAGTTTTCTGACTTATAAAGAGCCTTTGAATACACCATAATTAATTTGGCCACATATGTCCAACAGCGGCCAGCAGAGGGAAACAAAATATAAAAATGATCTGTCTGTAAATTTTGAGGACTGGTGCTGTATTGCTTTCCCTGCTGCCCTAGGCATGGGGACAAGAATGCTAATATGGGGGGTTATCCACAAAGCCGCGGCGCAAACGTAACTTTTCGGATTTAAGTTACTCCGCCGCAAAATTCCCAAGATAGGTGTCGATCCACAAAGCACTTACCTGGAATTTTGCGGCGCTGTAACTTAAATCCGTCCGGCGCAAGGCGTTCCTATTCAAATGGGCGAGTCCCATTTAAATTAGGCGCGCTCCCGCGCCGGACGTACTGCGCATGCTCCGTCGGGTAAATTACCCGACGTGCATTGCGCTAACTGACGTCGCTCCGACGTCATTTGCTTAGACGTTAACGTAAATGGCGTCCAGCGCCATTCACGGACGTCTTACGCAAACGACGTAGAATTTAAAATTCGACGCGGGAACGACGGCCATACTTAACATGGCTTAGGACAACTAGGGCTTAGCCCTAGTTTTACACGGCGGAACTCGACGTAAACTACGTAGATTTAGAGCGTCGGGCCCGTCGGAGCGTTCGTGGATCGCCGTAACTGGTCATTTGCATATTCTACGCCGGCCTCAATGGCCTCGCCACCTAGCGGCCGGCCTAGAATTGCATCCTTAAGATCCGACAGTGTAATTCAATTACACATGTCGGATCTTCGTCCTAACTATGGGAAACTGAGTCTGTGGATCAGTTCCATAGTTAGGACCAGGGATACGACGGAGTAACAGCAGTTACTCCGCCGTATCTCTTTTGAGGATCTGGCCCATGGAGTATAAAGCCCTTGCAAATAGTTGTATTTATTACAACGTTTTGCAAATTATACTACAATGTTTTCATAATGTATATACAGTACAATGCTCTCAGCTTTATAATGTTAATGGTCACATGGCTAATAATTACAGCAATGAAAAAAAACTGAAATAAAAACAGTTATAGTTAATATTAAAAAGGATGTTCATCCTTGTTCAAACCTGCAGCCACTTATTCATTGCATTCATCTAAATTAAACATTACCATGCATATTTCATATGTGAAACTTTACAACTACTTTTCAGTTAATTGAATTGCAATCCTCCATGGTCACCTCTGCAGATGCTCAGACTGACAGCACTGATGAATGGTTGCTGCAAACTCTAGAGAATTAAAATGCCTGGATGCTTACAAAAATGTTAAAACATGAGTTTGCAAAAAAAATAAAATTCAAACTTTTAAAGCAATATGTTTCTAAGATAGTTTTTTTATGCGTATCAGCCTCCTAGATGGTTGCTAGGAATTAGATAAGTTATAATTAGTTGTGTTGTAATTGGTAAATGTAGTTTCCACACTATAGTCAGTGTAGCTGTATTGGTTTTCTAGGTAAAAGCATATTCTGCTCACTGTATTCAGTAAAGCTGCAATCTGCTAGTCGGGCCTGCTCAGTGTGTTCAGCTGCTGCCAGTCTTGTCTATAGCTTCCTCTGTATTCAGGGAACTGGAGAAGTTTCTGGGTGATAGGTGTGGAGCTATGCAGATGGCAGCATGAATATTGATACAGTCCTGGCCTATCCCAGAGAAGCAGGCTCTGATGGCATGCTGGGAGACCGTATATATTCTGTGAGCACACTGGGCTTGGGGTCTTTTCTCAGAGTGGATTAGTCCATCCTGGGGGGCACACTGCCCTCTTAGGTGGGTGACCTGAGGGGGCTTGAATGCTGAGACCCAGGAGCTAAAAAGAGATGACTGAGGGGGACTGTCTGCTGAAGATCTGGTCTGGTTTAATGAAAAAGTTTTGCTTGGAAGTTGGATGGAGGCTACCAGCTAAACCTGGGCCTTGTAAGTACAGGTTCTTGAGAGATCTTGGGAACCTTTGTGTTTTTGCTACCCCTCTGGTACTAAATAGTCAACCGTGGGTCTATTTAAAGGGGCCAACAGTTGGTATCCTGAAGAGCTTTGTCCACCTAATCTCCTACTTAAAGGGGCTCTGCTCTTCTGGCCATAACTACTACTAAAGTCTACTGTCTGTTTTAAGCTTGGACTTCAATATCGCTTATCCTGAAGAATATCTAATTCATCAGTTGTACTTAGTTCTTGTTTTTGGAGTATCCCACAACTACCCTCAATCCTATCCAAGTTCTCCAAAACTAAAAACCACAAAACAATGTCCCCTAAACTGGTTATTGAAGACTGTGTGCCTGGCTGTGGGGCAAAGCCTGTGGGGAAAAAAACTGTGGGGAAGACCTGGACAGTAATCCTGTGACTCCTACTGGAGTAACGCTTCATATGCACATTCTCTTTTTTTCATTATAACTTTTTTACACTCATAATAAAAAACAAGAAATGTAACTAAATTCAACATACCATATATCACAATATCTTTTCTAGATAGTGGGGTTAATGCCTGAATTATGAAATCCATGAATCCTGTCTAAAGACAAAAAACTGAAGGCATCCACTTAGAGTAAATAATGTGTACCTCAGCCTTAGGCCCCTCCTTTAATGTATATCTGTGGTTAGAATGTGAAATCATATTTTCTGTACGAGAAAACATTGTATTTGAATTATTTCTAGCTTGCTCTTAATAATTTAATAGTCTTAAATTAGTCAAATTACTACAAAGGAGACAACTATTATGCCGCGTACACACCATCACTTTATGTGATGAAAAAAAATGACGTTTTTAAAAACGTCACTTTAATTGACTGTGTGTGTGGGAAAACTTTGTTTTATGTCTTGTAAAAAACGACCAAAAAAAATTGAAGCATGCTTCAATTTTATGTGTCGTTTTTCAAAAGTGCACTTTTTACTTCACAGAAATTGACCGTGTGTAGCAAAAAACGTCGTTTTCTAAGACGTTTTTTCATCCACGCATGCCCAGAAGCAAGCTTCAATGGTAAAACGTGGTGGAACGTAACCTCACTTTGCAAGATCATTGTGAGAAAACGATGGTGTGTAGGCAACTTCGTCTTTGAAAATTGAAGTTTCAAAAACGTCGTTTTTTACTTCACAGAAAGTGTCGTTTTTTTTCATCACATAAAGTGATGGTGTGTACGCGGCATTAGAGTAAATTATTCGCAAATGAAAGAAATACAAAATAACCATCAATCGCCCTTGGTCTGGGCTCCAGGATTTCGGGGTAAGACTAAATCAGTATAAAAGTTAGGAATCAGCCCAGAACTACACAGGAGGAGCTTGTGAATGATCTCAAGGCAGTTGGGATCACAGTCACCAAACAAACCATTGGTAACACAATACGTCGCCATGGACTGAAATCCTTCAGCGCCTGCAGGGTTCCTCTCCTCAAGAAGGCACATGTATAGGCCCATCTGAATGTTGCCAATAAACATTCAAAATGATTCAGAGAAGGATTGTGAGAAAGTTCTGTGGTCAGATGAGACTAAAATTAAGCTCTTTGGCATTAACTCAACTCGCCGTGTTTGGAGGAAGAAAATGCTGACTATGACCCTAAGAACACCATCCCTACAGTCAAGCACAGAGGTGGAAACATTATGCCTTGTGGCTGTTTCTCTGCTAAGGGTACAGGCCGACTTTTCTGCATTGAGGATCCAATGGCCATGCATTGTAAAATCTTGGATGTCTTCTTTCCTCAGCCAGAACAGTGAAGATGGGTCATGGATGGGTATTCCAGCATGACAATGACCCAAAACATACTGCCAAGGCAACAAAGAAGTGGCTCAAGAAGAAGCACATTAAGGTCATGGAGTGGTCTAGCTAGTCTCCACAACCTTAATCCTATAGAAAATGTATGGAGGCAGCTGAAACTTCGATTTGCCAAGTGACAACCAAGAAATCTTAAGGATTTAGAGAAGATCTGTAAAGAAGAGTGGACCAAAATCCCTCCTGAGATGCAAAACCTGGTCACCAACTACAAGAAACGGCTTACCTCTGTGCTTGCCAACAAGAGTTTCTCCACCAAGTACTAAGTCATGTTTTGCTTGGGAATCAAATACTTATTTTACTCACGGAACTGTAACTCAATTTATAACATTTGTATCATGTGCTTTTTCTGGATATTTGGTTGATATTCCATCTCTATAATTTAAAATATATCTATCAATAATTACACTTTCTTTGTGAGTGGGCATATTTAAAAAATCTGCAGGGGATCAAATAATTATTTTCCCCACTGTAGAGAACAATTGTCTTGCTGCTCAGCCCATATATTAAATTGCCTTTTTGCTTCATGCCATATTTTTTATTATCAGAAGTATTATGATGGATTAAATCGGCTTGTGTCTTGCGTAGAGTATTACTTAAAGTGGACCCTCCGCTTAAGTACTCCTCGCTTCCTTACATGCCACATTTGGTAATGTAATATTTTTTTTGGGGGGGGGGTGGGTTCTTTGTTTTGAAGGGGACTTTCTGCCCCACTTCCTCCTTCCGCCTAGAGGGCCACCTAGGCAACTCCTCCTCTCCCCCTAGGCGGCCCCTCCCTCTAGGCAATCTCCTGGGACACGTGACAGGTCCCAGAAGATCGCCTATCCACTCCGAGAGCTCAGTGCGACTCGTGCATGTGCAGTGCGCGCCCGACCGTGAAGCCACAAGCTGTCACGGCCGGGTGCCCACATTTCCAATGGAGGTGCCGATGAGAGGAGGGGGAGAGGAGCGGGCCTCTGTGTGGCTGCATCACTGGACCGTGGGAAAGGTGAGTGGCTGTTTATTAAAAGTCAGCAGCTATACTTTTTAGCTGCTGACTTTTAATAAACTAAAAACAGCCTGGAACTCCACTTTATGTAAAGTGGTATCGTTCCATAGAGTGTTTTTTTATTTGGGAAACATAAGCTATAATTTTACCTCTGTGTTTCTATTTCTGTCATTGTGTCATATGTCTTAATAAAAGTTTATTTGAAAAAATAAAAAAAAATTACCTCTGAAGAAGGTTTGGATTTAATATTTGACCTGAATTGGTCAACACAAATTCACTCCACACAGGTTGTAGATGATGGTTAAAGTCATCATTGGTTGCCAAAAATTAAGGAAATCTCCATTGTTTGATATTACCGTGGTATGCATAGTTTGTATCATTAAAGATATATGGCTACGGTCAGATAAAACCAGATCATGTAATTCAGAGTTTTTAATTAATAGTAATACCACTGAAGAGCAAGAGAGATAATTGATTCTGGAGAAATACTTATGTGGATGTGAATAAAATGAGAATTCTTTCTCTAAAGGGTGTGATAATCACCATGCATCTGATAACGTGAACATTGAAATTGTTGGTGTCAGAGCTATAGAAGTAGATGTGGTAGAGTTGAGATATTTAGCTGATGAGTTTCTAGGTGTAGATCTTCTATCAAATCCATAACTGAGTTAAGCCTCGTACACACGATCAGTCCATCTGATGAGAACGGTCTGATGGACCGTTGTCGTCAGTTAACTGATGAAGCTGACTGATGGTCCATCGCACCTACACACCATCGGTTAAAAAAACGATCGTGTCAGAACGCGGTGACGTAAAACACGACATGCTGAAAAAACGAAGTTCAATGCTTCCAAGCATGCGTTGACTTGATTCTGAGCATGCGTGGATTTTTAACCGATGGTTGTGCCTACTAACGATTGCTTTTTTCCCATCGGTTAGGAATCCATTGGTTTTGACCAATGAAAACGGTCCATCAGATCGTTGTCCTCTGGTTAACCTATCGTGTGTACGAGGCCTAAGTGTTCCCTCCCACTATATGTAGATTTTCAAGAGCTGTGGATTTTTTTATGGAAAAACATGATCAGTAAATCTGTAATACTTCAACAACAATATCCTCAACACTCATTGGGATTCCTCTCATCCTCTTTAGAGAACCAGTTCTGTGATGACAACACTTCCTAGTCATTTATCACATGAGAAAATACCAGGTGGAGCATTACCACAATGAGTGATGGTGGAATATAATGATTCTCTATTATGCTATATTGACAGACTTACATCTTCCAATTACAGTATATTCTCACTACACACAATGCTTGTGTTGTCAACCAAAGACATCAAGTAAGGAGTTAATACCAACTGTACATATAGTAAGACGAACATTTTCTAAATGATCAGGATATTTGGTAGTGTCAGCAAAATTGCTTAATTGGTTACTCCATCTTTCATCTTTTATAAGCATGCTCTGTGAAAGTATTTTGAGCATAAATATATTTGAGGGGCCTGAAATTTATTCTGCGTATAAAAGTTAATAACGCTAAGCAGAGACATCCAGCATAAAGTGCATTTACCATGAATACAATTTTATAGGCTATTTGCAAATTGCACTGATATGCCTTAGGCCCCATACACACGATAGAATCCATGCGCTTGAATTTATCCGCGGATCGGTTTCAGCGGATCGGCGGATTTATCTGTTGGTCCGCTGGCACGTACACACTAGCGTATAAAAATCCCCGCGAACCAGAACGTATGCAACGTAAACCACGTAAGACGTCACTATAAAGGGGAAGACCAAAGTCAACGCCGCCGCCCTCTGTTCCGCTTTTCTAGTTCCGTGTTACAGCGTGCTAGTGAAGGTTTGGTTAGAGCCGATTCGTGCTTTTCAGTCTCCGCGTTTTGACAGGTGGTATTCTTTGGTTCAGTGCGTGTGCTTGCGGGTTCGCAGTTGGCATTCGGGCACAGGCTTTCAGCACGTTTCAGCGTACTGTGCGCTCGTATCTGTGTGTCGTGCGGGCTTAGCAGGTTGTGCTGGATTTGGGGGTGCTTTCTGTTGGAGTGTGTTCTTGACTGACCAGCCGGCCGGTTTGAAGCCATGATGGAGCAGCATCGTCGATTCTTGCGAATTGGTGGTGTTTATGGGTTTGCTTATGGACAGGCTCAGCGAATCAGTTGTTTGGGCAGGAACAGTGGGAGGAGGCGTTTCTGGACCAAGAATTGGTTGCGCCGGCGTGACCATTTTTCTCATATGCCTCTGCTTAGGGAACTCCAGGAGAATAATCCTGATGATTTTAGGAATTTTCTCCGCATGACGGACCCCGTATTCAACCGTCTGCTGGAACTTCTGTCCCCCTATATCACGAGGCATGACACTGTGATGCGCCAAGCCATCACGGCCGAGCAGAGGCTTATTGCCACATTGCGGTACCTGGCGACTGGGAGGAGCCTGCAGGACCTCAAGTTCTCGACAGGCATCTTTTCCCAGGCGCTTGGGGTCATCATACCGGAGACGTGTACTGCCATCATACATGTTCTGCAGGAGGAGTATATTAAGGTAAGTTCCCTAATTTTAACATCACAATGTTTTTTTTTTAAATGTGTGCGAAAGTCTAATATTTTTTTCTTCCCTAATAACCATGAGATTGTAATCTGCTGTGTGTGGGATGTTCCCTTTTCTCCCCATGCATGTTGTTAACCTTTACATGTTTTTTTTTGGGCCTACCTGCATATTTTGTCCTTACCCACCATAAACCTGTCCAGCATGCTTTCCTAGGCCCAAACCCACCTAGCCAAATTTTTTTTTTGGCTAATCAATTGTAGCTCTGCCCCCCCCCTCCTCCCCCCCGAAATTAGTTTATTGCTCTCTCATTAGAGGGATGTGGAGTCTGATAATTAAGTGTGCCTATATTGTTTTAACTAAATACTCACTTCACAATGATTGTATGAAATTAGAATCCTGTTGTTGAAGTTGCACAATGATGGTTTTTGTATTGTGATTGCAATGTTTATCTGATAAATTACTAATATTTTTTCTTTTGTTTGTCCCCACAGCTACCCTCCACACCACAGGAATGGCAGTCTGTGGCTTCCCAATTTGCCCAGCGTTGTGATTTTCCGAACTGCGGTGGAGCAATAGATGGGAAGCACGTCCGCATTGTGCCCCCACCCCACTCGGGGTCCGACTATTTTAACTACAAGGGTTTTTATAGTATCGTGTTGATGGCGGTGGTGTCGGCACAGTATGAGTTTCTCTATGTGGACGTGGGGAAGAACGGCCGGCTGTCAGATGGGGGAGTGTTCTCACGGACTGAATTCTACGATCGTCTACAAACTGGTGGTCTGGCATTGCCACCAGATGAAGATAATGTTGAAGGACTTCCGTTTGTGTTCCTAGCGGACGAAGCTTTCGGGCTTGGACCTCACCTAATGCGGCCTTTTCCCCATAGGACTCTCACCTACGAGAGGAGGGTGTTCAATTATCGGTTGTCCAGAGCTCGGAGGGTAGTCGAGAATGCCTTTGGGATTCTCACCAACCGGTTCCGCCTGTTCCTGACAGCTATACATCTGGCGGAATATAAATTGAACACCATTGTATTTGCCTGCTGCATTTTGCACAACTTTTTACGCAGGCATTCCCAGACATACCTACCCGACAGAGTTTCTGAGGCAAGACTACTCTCAGATCTTCTCCCTGGTCTGGACACTGGTCGCGCTGGCATTGGCACCCAATCTGCTTGTGAGGTACGCGACAAATATGTTGAGTACTTCATGGGTCGGGGGGCCATTGCTATGCCAGATGATATTTCTTTCTAATTCGGCCCCCAAAAGAAAGGAATATTCACAGAACTAATAAATAATTAGACCATTGGACTTTATACAGTTGTTTGTCATTACTGCTTTTTCTCTTTTTATCTGTCTTCCTGGTTTGCAACAAAAATAGTGCACTTCTAGTGCCAAATGTAGGGTTCAGGTTTTAGTAAATAAACACAATTGCACATTATTCACTCATCTCCAAACTGGGTATTCAGCATATAAAAGAATAAAGCCACTCATTGATTGTATTTTGGAAAAGCTTTTTTTATTTTGAGCTTTTTCATTTTCCTTGATTACTCAACATATTTTTAGTAACAAACATGTCAACATTTTTGTTTTGCAAGGCTTTTATTTTTAGGTATATTTTTGATTTTTTAATTTTTCTTTTTTGGTACAATCATTATTAGCAAAAATTGTTGGTGTTCACAAACAATGTATTACAATTGTAACATTTTTCACACAAATATAATATTTCCCAAATGTAAACTTAACAAAAGTTTTATTTGGTCATTTTTTTTGAATTTTTGCTTTCCCAAAAAAATTGGGATCTTATTTTTTTTGTTATTTTTATTGAATTTTTTTTGGCTAATTTTTTTCTCAAATATTTTTTAACTTTTTTTTTTTTGTATTTTTGCACAAATATTGGTAACATTTTTGTTAGATATTTCTCACCAAATATTTTTTTTTATAAAGTTTGAATTTTTTTATTGTTTTTTTATTGTATTCGTCAAAAAAATCTTCAATTGTAGGAAATTTTTTAAACAATGTTTAAAATTATTTTTAAAATATTTTTTTTTTTTCTAAAAAATTGGTTACATTTTTGTTATATATTTGTTACCAATTTTTTCATTTTTAATTTTTTGTTGTTTATATATTTTTTTAATTTTTTTAATGATTTTTCTGGCTTGTTGATTTAAGCCTTTTTTTTAATTAAAACATATAAAATGTCAAACAAATATAAAAGACAAATGTGTCACTTTTACATCACAGTCATGGTGTGAGTTCACACCTGAACACGCCAAAATTTGAAGATGCACACATTCAGTGCAATTCGCCAAATGTCAGTTCTACAACATAGAAACACAGACAAAGGGCGACACGTACTATCTGCCATCATGAGTGTTTAATGTCTGTGTTATGTGGGAGCAAACCCTTCCTCAAAAACTACTTGAGAATCGAGGAGGGGTTTGTACCCACAAAGCACAGATAATCAATATTCTGTGATGGCAGATAGCACATGTTGCCACACTGTGTGTGCATCTTCAAATTTTGGCGTATTGCTGAGTCCCAAAATAAAACAGGTTGGGGGATGGGCGGGTGGGGGGGGGGTGTTCAGTCTTTGACCCGACCCATCATGTCAATGATGTTTTTATAGTTCTGTTCTATACCGATCATTTTTTTTTCTAAAAAGTAACTTTTCACATTCTGTTCCATGAGAAGCAGTCTTTGTCGCATATTGTCCATCTCACTGCTGCACTCCATCACTTGCTGGATAATTATTCCAGCACATGCGGCTGAAAAATGATGAACAACATCTTCATCCCCTACAAAATGAAGCCAAAAAAAAAAAATTAGAAAAAGCCCATCTACATCTATATAGGGTTGCCACCTCATCCCTTTAAACCAGAACACATATTAATTTAACAGGTTCTGTGGCTGATTAAGGTGGTAATTAAACTCATCTGGTGCCATATCAGCATTACACTAGCCACAGAACATGTGTAATCCATATGTGTTTGTGATTAAAGGGATGAGGTGGCAAGCCTATCTACATCTGTTTTTCCATATAAAGCTGGTGTGACACTGACCTGATGGTGTGCTCCTTCCAACCTCCACATCTTCGCCATCTTCAATAACTCCTCCTTCTTGCACCACTTTCCCCTCATCCTCCACGACTCCTCCTTCTTCATCTTCCATCAATCCACCATCTTCTAAATTGCAAAAATCCTCTTCATCAAATTCCCCTTCCTCATCCAGAAGTACAAGATCCAAAATGACTCCATCCTCCTCTCTTCCTTGCACATCCTCCTCCTCCTCCACATCCTCCTCTCTTCCTTGCACATCCTCCTCCTCCTCCACATCCTCCTCTCTTCCTTCCACATCCTCCTCCTCCTCCACATCCTCCTCTCTTCCTTGCACATCCTCCTCCACATCCTCCTCTCTTCCTTCCACATCCTCCTCCTCCTCCACATGGCGAGATGTTCGATTTTGGCCTTGTCTGGCCCTCTCAGCCTCCTCAAACTGCAGGCGTCTTCTTTCCCCTAAATAAACAAAGAAAAAAAGGTATACTCATCAACACACAGATATTGTAGAGCAGAAATCGCATACACTGCTTTATTAAGGAAGAGGCTTTATTTTTTTTGCTAAATTGGATCTTCTCCCCCCCACTAAAATTTTTTGGATGACTTCTAGGCCAAGCTCTGATTCGGTCCCTTTTTAGCGAAGTGACACACATGGATGTCCCCCCCTTAAAATTTTAACACAGAGACCATACAAATTTTTATCTAATATTTTGGTGGAGACACAGGTGCTCTGGATTACAGATATGAAAACACCTGCTTAGTAGCACTGTTGGCATTACACAATCTTGGATTTGCATTTTCCACAACTATATTTGTACCCAATGTTTACAAACCATGTTGTTGGCCAGAGAGGCATGTCCAGGTGTTTTGTTCCTGGGCCAACATCGTATTTGGGAGAAAGAAGCTGATGTGAACGGTGTTTCCTATTAACAGTCGTTGCCCAAGCAAAATGTTTGTGCAAAACACCTTCTATTTCAACATGAGCTCAGAAGTACAACCAGGCCAAGGAGACAGATGTAGAAATGTACCTGACCAAGCTTAAAATCTTAAAATGTTCCCCCCCCCCCCAAATAATATAAATAACTTACTTTTCTTCAATATTTTTTTTATCTTCTTGTACTGATGTGGCTCCCTCAGTTTCAAATCGGACCACCGCTTCCATAGCTGCTCCTTGGACCTGGTGATCCCAAACATCCTCTTCATTCTTCTTGCCACCTTCTCCATAATTTTCCCCTTTCTGCGGTTGGGGGTCTTGTATGGCCCATATTGGCCATCATAGTCCTTCCTCCGCATTATGTCCACAAGCTCAATCATTTCTTCAAAAGCCATATTAGTGGCCTTATACCGTTTTGGCCGGGATCGGGACGTTCCTGCCTCTGTCCCCTCACTTGTGGCCTGAGAGCTCCGTGCATGCTCGCCTGACATCGCCATCTTTCCTTCCCACAGAGATTAGGGGCGTGGAAAACAGGAAATGTCCCGTCATGGGCGGGTACGAGGGCGGCGGTTCATGCATACGCGGAGTGTAGAGAATGAATAAGACGTGATTACGTAGGTTACGCGGAGATTATTCGCTCGTTTCACAGAAGTTACATAGTTCACGCCATATTTTTTGAGTTAACATTGATTAGGGGGCATGGCAAAGGTGACGAAGGCGGGGTGTCACGCACACGCGGAATGTATAGAAGGGAAGCCATGTGGTTACATACGTTACGCGGAGATGATTATAACATTTGACAGAAGTTACACAGTTAACGCCATATTTTTGGAGTTAACATTGATTAGGGGGCATGGCAAAGGTGACAAAGGCGGGGTGTCACGCATACGCGGAGTGTATAAAAGGGAACCTACGTGGTTACGTACGTTACGCGGAGATTATTTCAAGGTGCTTCACGAGGAGCTAGAGATAATAAGGTAAGAAATTTTGAACATGGGATCAGCAGAGGCCTAAAAACTATAGATTTTTGTTGGGATTGGGGTTTTGTCTGTTGTTTGCACCCTTTTAACGCTACTTATGTTTCTTGTGTCCCCAAAACGGTATTTACTTCTCACAATGCTTTCCCACATCACTTAAATCTAGATGTGAAGAATGCTCTACCTATTTGTACTTTTTGCCAGGTGTATTGTGATCATGCAAGTATTGTTCTGTGTTGGTTGGCCAGAGGTTATTATGAAGTGTATTTATATGTCAGGAATGATGAGGGGGTACACATGAAATAGTGCCTTGAGGAATGGTCAAAATATCAAAAATGGAGGATGGTTATAGATGACACGTATTTAGCAAACTTTATTCCAAAATGGTCTGCATGTGAAATAATTGTTGGACACAACAATGGGGCAGAGCTGGCCAGCATTTTAGCTGCAGGAGACACGGTGTTTGCATAGTACTTTATAAATCTGGGGCCACATATTATTACAATGTGAATGCTGTGCATTTTTTAATGCTTATTTATTTTGGTTTTAACAGTGTGTGAATTTTGAGTCTTGCAAAAATACTAGGGTTGTCCCGATACCACTTTTTTGACACCGAGTACGAGTACCGATACTTTTTTTTAAGTACTCGCCGATACCGATTACCGATACCTATCACGAGAAGGTAAAGGGGTGGTTTGGGGGAGTTGGATGAGGCTGGGGTGAAGATGTGCTCACTGGTAGACTGAATGACTGGTCGACTGTAGCAGGGCAGACTGGTCGAGTGTAGCTGGGCAGACTGGTCGAGTGTGGCTGGGCAGACTGGTCGAGTGTGGCTGGGCAGACTGGTCGAGTGTGGCTGGGCAGACTGGTCGAGTGTGGCTGGGCAGACTGGTCGAGTGAGGCTGGGCAGACTGGTCGAGTGCGGCTGGGCAGACTGGTCGAGTGCGGCTGGGCAGACTGGTCGAGTGCGGCTGGGCAGACTGGTCGAGTGCGGCTGGGCAGACTGGTCGAGTGCGGCTGGGCAGACTGGTCGAGTGCGGCTGGGCAGACTGGTCGAGTGTGGCTGGGCAGACTGGTCGAGTGCGGCTGGGCAGACTGGTCGAGTGCGGCTGGGCAGACTGGGAGAGTGAGGCTGGGCAGACTGGGAGAGTGCGGCTGGGCAGACTGGGAGAGTGCGGCTGGGCAGACTGGGAGAGTGCGGCTGGGCAGACTGGGAGAGTGCGGCTGGGCAGACTGGTCGAGTGCGGCTGGGCAGACTGGGAGAGTGCGGCTGGGCAGACTGGGAGAGTGCGGCTGGGCAGACTGGTCGAGTGCGGCTGGGCAGACTGGTCGAGTGCGGCTGGGCAGACTGGTCGAGTGCGGCTGGGCAGACTGGTCGAGTGCGGCTGGGCAGACTGGTCGAGTGCGGCTGGGCAGACTGGTCGAGTGCGGCTGGGCAGACTGGTCGAGTGCGGCTGGGCAGACTGGGAGAGTGCGGCTGGGCAGACTGGGAGAGTGCGGCTGGGCAGACTGGGAGAGTGCGGCTGGGCAGACTGGGAGAGTGCGGATGGGCAGACTGGGAGAGTGCGGCTGGGCAGACTGGGAGAGTGCGGATGGGCAGACTGGGAGAGTGCGGCTGGGCAGACTGGGAGAGTGCGGCTGGGCAGACTGGGAGAGTGCGGCTGGGCAGACTGGGAGAGTGCAGATGGGCAGACTGGGAGAGTGCGGCTGGGCAGACTGGGAGAGTGCGGCTGGGCAGACTGGGAGAGTGCGGCTGGGCAGACTGGGAGAGTGCAGATGGGCAGACTGGGAGAGTGTGGCTGGGCAGACTGGTAACTGAGAGAAAAAAAAAAGGGAGGGCTGATAAAGTGGGGAGGGGAGTCACAATCCTGGCTAGTGGCTACTGCTCTCTATTCAAATTAAACAAAACAAAATGTATGGCTGCTACTTAAATAAACATGATTGAACATATTCAGCTGGTGCAAACACCCAGTGTATGTTTCCCACCAAAAATAAGTATACAATATATGTGCTGTGCTGCTGTGTCAAATTCTAATTACATAGTTTTAAATAACTAAAGGACTGGCAAAGAAAAGTGAATCTAATCTAATCACAGTATCACACACTGACCTGCTGCAGTGGTGCTGGCCTGTGTGTCTGTGCCTCTGCTTGCTGGAGAGGGGGGAGAGGAGGGGGCTCCACCAGGCTAAGTACGGACATACAGGGCATGGGGAGAAGCCTCACTGTGTGCAGAGCATGCAGCTGCCAGGGAAAAGTTAGATCTGTGCGGGGGTCACACTCCTGCTCACTGGACAGAAATAGCAGAGCAGAGCTGAATGTGAGAGCTGCACACGGCAGAAGACAGTGGAATGGGGGAAGCTGGGCTTGCTTACCTCTGCAGGAAGTTTCCACAGACATGCAGTCCAGAGCCTGGTGATAGCTGGTGAGAGGGGAGGAGGAGGTGGGGAGAGAAGGACACGTGATTGGTTGTTAAGGAAGCGGTCGGCCCCGTTCCTTAACAACCAGTAATTGGCAGCATTTTTCTTTACTTTTCAGCTGTTGGCAGGGAATTCCTGCTGACAGCTGAAAGTACAGAGCCCGAA